>NW_025537728.1:0-28559 GCF_020615455.1 Coregonus clupeaformis | reverse complement strand
CAGACTCCAGAATAAATTAGAGGAAAAACAAAAGAAATGAGAACTTATTCAAGAAAGATCCCAAGTGTAATATATTATACAAGTAAACCAAACTGGATGAATATGGGAAAATCCCCAAATTATTTTTTAATCTTCAACATAGAATGTTACCCAAAAATAATTTAGTAGAAACTGTAATTTTAAATGGCAGATACGCATGATTCACCAAATAATATTTTCTGAAGGAGAACAAAGTACTTTAAGCATTTGTTTTCATTTCGATGCGCCTCCATCTCCTCTAACTGAAGCAAAATTGTAGAGATTTTTTTCTATTGATAATGTAAAATTAACAGCCATACAGAAAGACTCATGTGAAGGTGAAATTACAGAGGAGGAACTTCTGGATGCAATTAAAGACTTTAAGTCTGGAAAACTCCAGGGTTGGATGCATACCAGTGAGTATACCAAACCTTTTTTATATACTCAAACCGTTATTAGCATGTTTTAACCCACTCCTATGTAAATGGTAGATTATCAGATACTCAAGAAGAAAGGTCTGATTTCATTATTACTGAAACAGGATACAAGTGGAAAATATAAAGATCCAGTCCATTTAAATAATTGGAGGCCCCTTACACTTCAGTGTTGTGATGCAAAATTACCTTAAAATACATAGCGCATAGAATTAAAAAGGTATTATCAGGATCATTATTCATTCTAATCAGACAGGTTTTTACATGGAAGATACATTGAGATAATAATAATAATATGCCATTTAACCCGACCAGCTTTATCCCAAAGCGACTTGCAGACAGGCCCCTTACACTTCAGTGTTGTGATGCAAATGTATGGCGCATAGAATAAAAGGGGTATTGTCTGACATTATTCATTCTAATCAGACAGGTTTTTACATGCATACATTGGAGAGGCATTTGATAAAGTTCAACTGGGGTTTATTTTTAAATGCCTGAGCATTTCCATTTTGACAATCTCTTTATAAATTCAGGTTAAAATCATTATATAACCTAGTGTAAAATATAAATAATGCTATTTCTCAGAAGGTTTTAACTGTCAGTAGAAACAAGGTTGTCCACTATACTGCATATCTATTTATTTTCCATGAGATGTTAGCTATTAAAATCAGATCCAACATAATAGGATAGAAATCCAGGCTTAAAAACTTAAATCCCTCCCATCCTCAGAGGATCTAATACATTTTCTAACCTCTCTGATTACAACCAAATTATATAATTACATTACTATTAATCACTCAAAAAAACCATTTTTACATTTCCATGTAGTTTACCAATTAAATGGTCCGACAGTGTGATGTATATCTCATACATATCCAAATAATATACTCCATTAATAAATATAAAAATAGATAAAGATCTTGCTACCATGGAAAGGTAAATACCTGTCAATTTGTGAAAAATCACCCTAATTCTCTTAGTATTATCCCAGTTTACAGTGAGGGGAAAATATTTATCCCCTGCTGATTTTAATACATCCCACTGAGCAATAGATACTTGATCAGTCTATAATTTTAATGTTAGTTTATTTGAACAGTAGAGAACAAACCAACAAAATCATTCAAATGTTACAAATTCATTGCCTGCATTTAAATGAAAATCAATTTTCTGCAAAACATACTTAGTATCCTTTTATCACGGGTCCGTTTCTTATGGTTTGCCACCAGGTTTGCACACATCTCCAGGGGGGATTTTTGTCCCACTCCCTTTGCAGATCTTCTCCAAGTCATTAAGATTTCGAGGCTGACGTTTGTCAACTCAACCTCACTCCCTCCACAGATTTTCTATGGGATTAAGGTCTGAGACTGGCTACCTCCGATTCATGCTAACTAACTTGAGCTCCACTCCTTTTTGTTGCCTTAGCCATGTGTTTTGGAGTCAGTGTCATGATGAATACCCATCCCGACCCATTTTCAATCCCTACTGAGGAGGAGGTTCTCACCCATTTTACTGGCCCGTCCATCGTCCCTTTGATGCGAGTGAAGTTGTCCTGTCCCCTTAGCAAAAAACACCCCCAAAGCATAATGTTTCCCACACTCCATGTTTGCCGGTGGGGATGGTGTTCTTGAGTCTTCAACTTCCTCCTCCTCCACACGGCGAGTTAGTTGATGCCAAAAGCTCAATTTTGAGTCTCTATCCCCAAACCACAACACTTTCACCCAGTTCTCCTCTAGAATCCATTCAGATGTTTCATTGGCAAATTCCTTTTGTGCTTTCTTGAGCAGGGGGGACCTTACCGGGCGCTGCAGAGATTCCAATCCTTCTCAGCGTAGTGTGTTACCAATTGTTCTTGGTACTTGGTCCCAACTGCCTTGAGATCATTACAAACTATTTCTGATTCCCTGATTCCTCCCACCTTCTCATATCATTGCAACTCCACCCGTGGGATCTTGCATGAGCCAAGATTACTGTTATTTTGTTTTCTTCCTTTTGCGAACCATCCACCAACTGTTGTCACCTTCTCCACCAAGCTGCTTGGCATGGTCTTCTAACCCAATTCCGCCTTGTGTAGTCTACTAATCTTGTCCCTGACATCCTTGGAAACTCTTTGGTGCTTAGCCATGGTGGAGAGTTTTAGGAATCTGATTTTATTTTGCTTCCTGTGGACAGGGTGTCTTTTATACAGTACAACAAGCTGATTAGCTCTCCTTTTAAGAGTGTGCTCCTAATCTCAGCTTCGTTACCTGTATAAGACTACCATAGGAGCTTTCAAAATCTTTCTACAGATTGAGAGGGTCAAATACTTATTTCCCTCATTAAAAATGCAAATCAATTTATAACATTTTTTACTTTTTTCTGGATTTTGTTGTTGTTATTCTTCTCTCACTGTTCCAATAAACCACCATTAAAATTATAACTGATAATTTCTTTGTCAGTGACACGCGTAGCAAAATCAGCAGGGATCAAATACTTTTTTCCCCTCCTGTACCTATTTGCTTATGGTCTTCCTCCCTGTAAGTTTTTTTAAATTATATGAAAAAAAAAATATTCAATTTTATTTGACGCAACCCATTAACGTTTATATAATGAACCATGAATTAAACGATTATTAAATATTAAAAGCATTAGACCTATCACCTAAAAACTTCACCATACAAAGTTATATTAAATCCCAAACTAGTTCTCTAGCAAACTAGTAAGATTGTCTCACCCAATGTTCAAAAACTTTCCCCTTTATTCAAATTACAACCCCTCACTTTCAGGTATTTGAAAAGGAAATAGTCTCCCCAAATATCACTATTTCTAAAACAAAGCCATAGAAAGTTGATTGTAATTTCAATTTTAATCCTCCAGAAATGATAGAACAAATATTGCAACAAATAATATGGTTAAACTCAAATTACTAATTATACTGTCTTTTTTTGAGAAAATGTTTAAAAAAAGGTATAATCTTCATAAATATATTACTTGATAGGAATATTATTATTTCCATGCAGCTAACATATGGAAATTCTATCAACTATTGGTTAAAAAAAATTGTGATAAATAAAGATTTCTAGTTTCATTTAAGACCAAAAGATTGACACCGTCCCATATAGATTGCAAACCAGTTGGGAAGATTTTTAACATACCGATTCCATGGCATGAGTGTTTATACTATCCCAAAACCGTTCAAAACTTAGAATTTTTCATTTAATTTTATATAAATAATTTTTTTTCTATAATATTTTTATAGGGATACAATCTTCCCAGCTCTGCAGATTTACCTGTCAAAGAAGATTAATCATTAATCATTTGTTTTGTACTGTCCTTTCTTGTTTCTGACACAGATCCAGGAATGGCATTGAAAGGATTGCAATATTTGCATGAGCTACCCTGCAATCTCTACTGGGTGATCTAAAAGTCATAGTCAATCGATCAATAATATTATAGTACTTTTTAGCAAAGATGTTTATTTTCAATTCACAAACTACTTAGAAATATAAAAGGGTTCAATTAAAACATCACTACAGTTCAAAATTATTATATATGATTGTTAAAGTTAATGGAGGTTTACATATAAGTTTTACACGTTAAGAATCTATTCATAATCATCATAGTTCTATATTTTGAAAAAGCATCTTGAGATAAGCATACACAACATCCAGATGGACATTAAATATCCCGCCCAACTTATTTATAAAATTATTTATGTTTAATGAATCTAAGCATTATTTGTTCACTAGGTAGAGGTTGGAAAGTAATAAAGGGAAATATATTTTTAAGGATATGTACAGTGAGGGAAAAAAGTATTTGATCCATCTATTTTTCGTTTACCACTACAAAAAATTATCATCTATATTTTAATGGTAGGTTTATTTGAACAGTAAACAATAACACAAAAAAATCCACATTCAAATTTTTATAAATTATTTGCATTTTAATGAGGAATAAATATTTGACCCCTCTCAATCAAAAGATTTCTGGCTCCCAGGTGACTTTTATCCAGGTAGCGAGCTAGATTAGGAGCCCACTCTTAGGTGCTCCTAATCTCCTATCCAACCTTCCACAACAATCAATCAATCATCACTCTCCCACCATGGCCAAGACCAAAGAGCTCTCCAAGGATGCTCAGAAATTGTAACCTACACAGGCTGAATGGGCTAAAACCTCGCCAAAAGCTTCGGTGAGAAGGTTACAACAGTTAGTGCGATTATTTACCAGAATGAAGAAAGACAAAATAACAGTCAATCTCCCTCGGCCTGGGCTCCATGCAAATCCCACCTCTAGTTGCAATATCCGTGAGAATCATCCAGAATACACGGAGGATCTTTCTATCTCAAGGCAGCTGGGACCATAGTCACAAAGAAAACAATGGTGGTAACACACTACGCCGTGAAAAGGACTGAGGTTATGCAGCGCCTCAGGTCCCCTGCTCAAAAAGCACCTATACAGGGCCTCTGAATTTTCCATCAATATCTGAATGATTCAGAGGAGAACTGCGTGAAAGTGTTGTGGTCAGATAGACCAAAATTGCTCTTTGTATCAACTCATCGCTGTGTTTGGATCTCCTATACCACACCATCCCCACCAGGATCAGACATGGAGGTGGAAACTATCTTTGGGGGGTGTTTTTCTGCTCAAGACACAACTTCACACGCATCAAAGGGACGATGGACGGGGCCATGTACCTCAAATCTTAGGTAAACCTCCTTCCCTCAGCCAGGGCATGCGTGAAAATGGTCGTGATCATTCCAGCATCACAATACCCAAAACCTCAACCAACAACAAGGGTCTCCGGTCATTAATCCTGGACTCCTGGCCATCTCCAACTTAATCCCATAAACATCTGTGGAGGAGCTGAAGGTTCGAGTTTCCAACGTCAGCCTCAACCTTAATGACTTGGAGAAGATCTGCAAATAACAAAATCCCTCACTGTGTACAACCTGGTCCAACTACAAAAACTTCTACCTCTGATTGCCAAGGTTTTCCACTCTTTCATTTTCGGGTCAACTTATTTCCCTCATTAAATCAAAATCATTTATAATTTTTATTTTTTTTTTTCTGTCTCTCACTGCTCAAATAAACCTATTATTATTACTGATCATGTCTTTGTTAGTGGTCAACTACAAAATCAGCAGGGGATCACTTTTTCATATATATATATATATATATAAGAAAAAAACACATGTGGGATTGGATGCAGTGCAGACAATTACATTGATGGAGAATTACAATCTATCTATCTACAATATTAAACTATCTACCCCTATAAAAAAAAAAAAAAAAAAGTGCATTCACTAAATAGCTCATCACCTAATTTGCATAATTGGCCATGTGCATGTAATTGCGTATCCTGTAGGAAGGACTAAC
Source organism: Coregonus clupeaformis (assembly GCF_020615455.1). Taxonomy (NCBI): domain Eukaryota; kingdom Metazoa; phylum Chordata; class Actinopteri; order Salmoniformes; family Salmonidae; genus Coregonus; species Coregonus clupeaformis. The sequence continues at coordinate 22,755 of NW_025537728.1, read as the reverse complement.
GTTGTGGGAGATAGTATAAAAACACCCCTACATTTACATCCCCCCTGAATGTAAGCCAGGCGGGATCATTCGCTGCTTCCCGCATGTCACGATTCATTTGCAGTCTGACACGGGAGGGGGTGAACATCTCCTCCTTTGACTGCAGCTAAGAGGGACTGCTGCGTGAGGACTGGGCCTCCTGTAGTGCTTTGGGCGGGGTGGGGCCGCCCGCGCACCGCTGCTCGTTGAGTCGTCTTTCACATCAGAGTCTCCAAAAGTCTCCAATAACACCAAAAATTCGCTAGTATTGGGGATTTATTATTCTCCTAGATTGATGGGATGACTAACTTAGAAGGAGTGCAATCTTGACTGGGCTAATGTAGGCTGTGACACCTGGCGAGGCTGTGATTGATGTGAAGGGCTGTTTTAGGGTTAAAATAAGATAAGGATTGTGTCTTCAAATGCTAGACTATAATAGTTATTTGTGATCTGTGAGCCTTCCTTTGACTAGGAATGATGTCTAAGGGAGCTGGCTCTTCTCACTATGATAGGTGGTTATGATAATCTTGTGCCTGGCTGAAGTGTGTAACAAATGGCGCCGAGGAGATGAGACCAACCCCCTGAATCAACGGATTGGCTGAGAAAGTTTAAACCACACTCAAGTCTTTACTCTAATTGGCCAGCAGAGAAGTGGGAAACTCCCTCTGTCAGGGTATTTGGGTATTGTTTCTGGAACAATGTGTTAGTTTCTGAGAATGTTCTGCGAGACATCTCAGAGAACCCAGTATATACTGAAACATCATATTTACCATTGAAGGTTTTTGCATTAATTAAAATAACTAGTATACCTTAGAAGTCGTGTTGACCTCTTTTGTTCCTAATGCCAGATTTGAATTGACGCACTTTGACAATTGGTGACCCCGACGGTCTGGTAGAAAGGACTTCGCTGGATACTGTCCGGCCCATTTGGTCAACTCTTTAATTGAACCGTGTGTTTCACAAACTGCCCGGGCTTCTAAAAAGGTAAGCAGATACCTGTTGTTAAATAACCAAAGATCTGCACATTGGCTTTATCCAAATTAATTTTGTGAAACACCTGTCTGATGTAAGTGAACTAAATTATGAAATTATTATGAGTAGATAAGCACAATATTGGGACATGCAAACCTTTGCTAAATGTGATGTTTAAAACCATGGTACCAGAGAGTGTTGATTCTACCGGCAAGGTCCGTTAAGAAACGGCTAGGTTCAGGAGACAATACTGACATCTACCGGCAAGGTCCGTAATTGCGACAATACGGCTAAGGTTCGGAAGATATAGGGAATAATTGGTTTTAAGTACTATCGGCAAGGTTCGTAACTACGACAGTAATGTCTAGGTTCAAGAATTACACCGGCAAGGTCCGTAACTACGAGGATACGGCTAAGGTTCGGGAAATTTTTAGATATAGGGAATAATTGGTTTAAGTAATTGCTATCGGCAAGGTTCGTAACTACGACAGTACGACTAAAGTTCGAAGGATTACACCGGCAAGGTCCGTAGACCTTTCGAGATACGGCTAAGGTTCGGGAAATTTTAGATAAATACCGGCGACTGGCAAGGTCCAGAACTTCAAGGGTATGGCTAGGTTCAGCACAGTGTTTTTGAATAAAAATAGTAGAAGGGGCTGTGTGCCCAAATAGATTGTGTGTGGAAGTCATGGGTGTCATTTATGACTGTGTGACATATTTGACTGTATGATAGGATTATGACTGTGTATTGTGAGTGAGGGCGATAACTGTACTATTTTGGCTGTGTGATAACTGTATACTACGGCTTAACTGTGTACCATTTTGGCTGTGAATACAAAGAATATTTTAAAACAGTAAATAATGAGAATTACAAATAGGAAATAAGGTTTAAATTGTGCAAACGTTAACAAAAGACACCCATAGGAGGTACTATAAAAAGTTAAACAGTGCGAGTGTTGTCGTATGCATGAAAGTGTGAATGATAAACCCGTATACCTTGATAGAAAACAAATTGGGAATCATAAGACGTCTGTGGCTGTCCAAACTGTATAATTTGGGAATAACTGTTGGGTTTGTGGTTGCTTAAACCATATAACCCGTTAAAAACAATTGGGAACATAAAGCTAAAGTGATGAATTGTGTGACTGAACTGAAACGTTGAGCTGATACGTTTGAAATATTACGTTTGGTGTTTGCATAGCATATACTGCTTTTGAGTAGTTGTGTCCATTCGGTTTATATTGGATTTGAAGTTTGATGTTTGACTCTGGTTTGTAGGTGCTTGGTTTGGGCTTTTGTTTATTATTTGATTTAACGTTTGATGTTTGACCGTGCAAAATACTGGTTAAACAATTAGACCGGAAATAATTTGGTTTATAAACGTGCACCAACTTTAACAAATTAGATGGGAATTATTTGATTTCAATAAATGGACTGGAGTACTTTGAGTACACGGCGTGAATATTGAGGCGCGCTGGGACGAGAAGCAGCTCCTCACAGCTCCTCAAAAAGGTAGAGAGTTGCGAGGGGAGGGGCTGAAGAGAGCGAAAGTGTGGCTTTTGGAGCCAGAAAAGACTGTTGGCTGGGAACGCATGTGGGTATCCGACGAGAGAATGTTCTAAACTTGCTCACCGACGTAGACGTGCGTTGGGTGAGGGGAAGTAGAGAATATTTACATTTGCGTTTTTGGTAATTTGGCAGACGCTCTTGTCTAGAGCGATTTAGGGAGCAATTAGGGGTTGAGTGCCTTGCTCGAGAGCACATCGGCAGATTTTTCGCCTGGTCGGCTCGGGAGTTGTGAACCGGTGATTCTCGGTTGTTGGCTGGGGCGCTATTGGTCACTAAACCGCCAGCCGTTTTCCCATATGAGTTTAAAGATTGTTGGCGTTTGTTGGATAATATGATGGTGGAATAAACTGACCATAAGTAATGTTGTTTTAGACGTAATGTACAATATAGTACAAAACAAATAGAGGTTAAATTGAACTAATTACTCATGGTAGAGCTAACGCAGTACAGTGAGGGAACTTCATTTTGTGTCAGAGGGGTGATGAGATCATTAATAGTACTATTGCAGTGGAAATCTATTTATCATTTCAAGGCATGGAGTAACAATCTGCATTTATGAGTGTAAATTCCACGGCTGATGTTGATTGAATGGGTATACGATGAGAGTATTTGGTTTGGTAATGTTGAATGGACTATTTGTAGCGTCGTTTAGAGGTTAAATAGAAAAACTAAATTATTCAATAGGGAATCAAAAGAGAGAGAGAGTTTTTTGCTGAGGTGAAAGCTACTGCGATTTTTCATTTGGTGACGTCACTTGCTCGATGAACTGGGAGTAGTTACTTTGAGAGCATCGCAGATGGTGTGGAGGAACTGGCGATGTCCCTGGTTCGAACACAGGTAGGGGACAGTAGACAAAGCTTTCGCGAGTGGGGCTATATACATAGATTACTATGTGGATTGTGAAAGGTTGAATTAGATAGCTTAAATAGAAGTATTCTAGAAAAGTCTATGAAAATATGTTATCAAGGTTACCATGCGCTCTCCCGAAGGAGCAAAGGGGAGGGTGAAAGACAGTATAGTTCAGATGGTCATTAAGCGTGATGCTGACCAACGATAGCAAGTATTTGTTTTCTTAATTAGGGCATAATCAGAGAGGAACAGTTAAATAAATTGAATAGCGAACTGAAATGGGTTAGCGAGGAAAAGTACAGAATAATTGGGACGATTTTAAAACGATAATTTATTTTGGTTAGATGAAAGTATGCATTGGCTGTTGTGCTGGGGAATAGCCCAGCCTGTAGTGGGTTATGGTATTTGTTACATAAACTTATATTTTAAATTAAAGTGATGGAATAGGCTACAATTATAACATTATCAGAAAAAGACACAATTTAATGGTGAAATAGTTATTACATTGTTGTTGATAGTTGTTACCGTTATTATCAATAATCCAGTAATGATATAAGGATGGTAGAGGAAGGCAGGATTTAATCTCATTTAGGGAAGTTATATTAGAAAGAAAATACCATTAAATGAGGGAACATTTGATGTAACCGTGATTGTATTGGCTAAAAACTCAAATATGACATTTAGAGGGAGGACAGGAACAATACGAAGGAAGAGCAGGTTTCCTAGGGGGTTGAATAAATAATTGATAAATGGATCATTTGAGATGAGATCACATGTAGCAGAGTTAGGTAATCAATTAAATAATCATTGTATACTGAGGAATTTTGAGTGGTTTAATGGATTAGATAGGAGGAATTAGAATGATACAAACAATTATTGATGGGTTAAGACAGGGATATCTATCATGTTTTGTGTGTACTACCATCTTTAGATTATAACTAGAGAAAGAGATTAGCTCATCTCAGTTAGGCAGAATTTAGGTCATAAAGTGGAGCTATCAAATTGAGTGAGGCCTGGCTATTTGTGATTGTTGTTTTCAAATTGGGTTAAAAATGGGTTCACAGAGCCAGAGGCTGTACAGAGAAAGGTGGAGCCCCCATGTTGCCCTAGTGAAAGAACATTCAGAGGAATGGTTAACACAGGTAAATGGATAAAACAGGGGAAAAACATTACTGACTAGCAGAATACACCAAATGGGGATCAGTATGGCCACTCCACTGGGAGATATAGAAGAAAGTTAAATTGAGAGCAAAAACCCAGCCCAGTGTCCATCTGGAGATAAATTTTAACGGATGACAGGAAGAGATTTTCTTAACTCAGGAACAGGAGGCTGAGTTAGAAGCATCCGTTCAAATTATGCGGGTCACAAGGATAGCAGATGTAGGACTAATTAAGGGGGTAGCTCCAGTACAAGTGATTCCTCGATTCGATAATAGACCATACCAAAAGCAATATACTATGAAACCAGAAGCAATAAAAGGGATAACACCTACATTTGAGCATTTACCTAAGGGGAGAGGTGATAATTCCTGGAGATGAGGTACAATGAAATTCTCCAATATTTCCTGTTAGAAAGGAGGCACCTAGCGACCGACTGGAGGATGGTCATGGACTTGCAGGGGTTAATAGAAATATCATTGCTGGGAAATACATTGCTGAACCAATTGAAACCAGAGAACTCCTATTTTACAGTGATAGATTTAGCTTAATGCTTTCTTTAGTATCCAAGTTCATCCGGATAGTCAGGGGTGGTTTGGCTTTACTTTCAGGGAAAGGAAATGGACTTAGGCTAGATGCCTCAAGGCTACTCGGAAAGTCTTACAATCTTAGCCCAGGCTATAACTAAAAATTTGGGGAAAGTTTGAACATAGGGGAAGGACGCAAATGTTTTGAATTTATGTAGATTATATTCTATTGGCTAATCCCACTCAGGAGGGATGTAAGAGGATACAATCAATTAACCTTCCTGGCAGAACAGGGACACAAAGTGAGCAAAAAAGAAACTTCAACTTTGGTAGAGCGAGGTCATTTACCTAGGACACACTATAACACAGGAGGGGCGAATGTTAAACTCATCCAGGAAAACTGCTATATTTAGAGGCCAAAACCGTAAAAAAAAAACAAATGATGAGCTTATTGGTAATGATAAAGTGCTGTAAAGTTTGCATACTCCATTATGTACTGCATACTGGTTAAGTGATCTTATCTATGGGAAGGCAATGGTAGCCCATGGTAAAGTAATTTGGAACTCTAAGGAGGCATACATACATCAGGATGTTATCCAAATGGTAGAGAGTAGCGGGGGATATGACATTGGTAGTGATTTAAAGATGAGAGGTTTTTTGGGTGGGCTATTAGATATAACTGGGTTAATCATGAACATAACAAAGATTTTTATTCTTTGTTCCCGCTAGACAGAAGACTTAGGTGACTTAAAAAATAGACTTGTCAATGTCCAACAATTAGTCTTCAGGTCAAGCCCGGGAGAGCCTGGGTAGAACAGAGTTTGAACAAACATGAGTGTTTTTACAAGATAAGAGATTGAATGATTGGATTACTAATTGATTCTGAACTGGATGAAAGTGCCGGAATTTTGCCATAAAAGACAGAAGGAAGTGGGAGGAGTAATAAAGAAGCAAAAGATAATCTAAAAATGAAAGGCATGGCAATTGGATGATAAATTCATATAGGGGAATGGTTTAGGGTGGTAATATTGACACATGGGCAAATCATGTGTCAAAGAGGGGGAGTGATAGGATTAAATAATATTGATAGGATTAAATAAAATATAGGATTAAATAAAAAATAAAAAAACAACAATAGAAATTGAGAGCTCAACATGTATGTGTGAAGATAGTTTATTAACCACACCCGTATGTCAGAGGTTTTGTGCCCCACAGGTGAACTAAGGAGGAAGGTGACCCACTCTATCTAACCAGGAGACTGGTGTGAATCAGGCCTGGCGGGAAGGGCCCCACCAAGTACTGCCTGCCACAGAATACTGAGAGATCCATCTGGGTGCATGTCACACACTGCAAAAAGGGTAAACCCAGTTACACCTGATGAACAAACACAGAGTTAGGAGAAAGATCCCCCATCACCATAAGGGTCCGGGGTTGGCTCCTTAACGAAGATTCCCTTACCCTGTCTGATCATCCCTGTGGAGTTTGAGTAGAAGGATGAAGTAATGGTTGGCGTCTGACTACATGTTCTCAGGGCAAGGGTGGGGATTCACAGGTCTCCTGGGACGGTAGGTAGCTGTCTGATTGTGGGGGCCATATTCCTAACACACTCAAACCCTTCTGATCAGCCAAAAGTAGTAGTTAACCTAAAAACAAGTTGATAAAATAATACCTGAGCACAGTCTACGAAGGCATGGGAGACAGCTAGACGTAGGAAAGGGGAAGATTAGGGACTTTAGGGGAGGACATCACTGTATGTGTGTCGCCATGTACATCCTGGGACTATGTAGTTGCTTATGTCGAGAGCGTGGGGGATGTTAGGTCTCCGTGCACAGTTTAGGGACAGGGTGAAGTATTGGGAAAATAGGGAATTACCAGAAATGGCAGTCCGACCCATAGAAGGGTAGGTACTGTCTGAAAGTCTGAAGTACGCAAAAACAGGTTACAGACCTGACAAGTAAGATATCCTCTTCAACTGGGGGCACTATAGAGTAAACCTCTCTGAGGGAGGTAGTGACAGTGCAACCTGGAAGACCTGAAGAAAGTAGGACAGGTGGAGACGGGGTGCAGGAATCTTGACCGGGTGGTTGGAATGGATTTAGTATACGGCAAGAACTATGCCAAAGAGGACTGTTATGCCTGTGGGGACAGCCAAACCAAGGGTTAACAACTACTCCGTTCCCTTGACAGGCTTTGACTCTCTGACAGGTTTATCCTCCATGCAAGCCACCTGGGAATGTGGGTGAAAGAGTCTTGTAGTAACTTGAACTATCAGTATCCCCGATAACAAGGTCATTCCGACCCTAGGTTGCCTACGTTTGAAGTCTCAGGGGATTCTAATTGTTTTTCTAGGACTAGTAAGATAGGATACAGAGTAGGGCATCTTAGCTCTGCTCCTACACAGAGAATATCACAACTGAAAGAGAACATAACTAATCTCTCCTCTTTGTTGCAGCCAGAGGATTGTAGGAACTAAAACCAGGCCCGTGCTGACATCTGATGGTTGTGTGGTGATAACTGATTGTGAAGCTCATCCTACATACGCAAACAAACAAACGTGTCAGAGACTGGTGAGTTGTCACGTAGAAAGTAGGACCTCCTCGGATCCTTTGAAGGATCCTTGAGGGATAGGGAGTACCTCGAGAGGTTCCAGAACAATTCAAAGCTAGGAATCAGATCGCGAGTTGAGTTTGAATCAAGTATTTTTTGGTGGTCAACAATTAATAAAAACATAGATTGGATAAATTATATTTACTATAACCAGCAAAGATTTATAAACCACACTTGTGATGCAATAAAGGGATTAGATGAGCAGACAGCGGCAACTGTCTTAATGACAAGGCAGAATAGAATAGCTTTAGATATGCTTTTGGCTGAGAGGGGCGGAGTTTGTGTTCTGTTTGGATCTATGTGCTGTATTTTCATCCTCAAACAATATAGCACCGGACGGGTCAGTGACAAAAGAGCTACAGGGAGTAACTACACTGACGAACAAACTATCTGAGAACTCTGGTATTGAGAGCTCCATAAAAGGTTGGATTGATAACATATTTGATAAATGGAAAACTATTGTTGTAACTATTCTGGGTGAAGTTATAGCTTCTATGGGTATACTTGTTCTTTGTGGATGTTGTCTTATTTCCTGTGTCTGAGGTTTGGTGAGAAAGGAGATGGAGAAGGTGATTTCCCACAGATGGTGAGATATGGCCCAATCCTGGACTCCAACCAAGGAATTGAGGATATGACCTACCAGGCTTTTGGTGGAGTGACACTAGAGGGTGTCCAAAGGGGGCCAAATATACTTCTCTGTTTGGGTTTTATGTTTTAATAGTCTTATGTTTTGTGTTTTATTAATCCTGTGTTTTATGCTTTCCCCTCTGTTTGAAGTTCCTTGATGACTGGTAACAATTCTGCAAGTGGGGGTGTAGATGAACAGAGGGTTTGAATTTTTTTGTATCATTATGGCTACATTAATAAAAAGTGTGATTTTTTGTTTGTATTGTATTATAATGAATGACAATCTGTGTTTTTTCTTATTTTTTGAATCACACCTTATTAGGGTGTGAAAAGGGGACTATTGGGGATTTATTATTCTCATAGATTGATGGGATGACTAACTTAGAAAGAGTGCAGTCTTGACTGGCTAGCATGTAGGCTGTGACACCTGGGGGAGTGCTGTGATTGATGTGAAGAGCTGTTTTAGGGTTAAAAATAAGATAAGGATTGTGTCTTCAAATGCTAGACTATAATAGTTCTTTGTGATCTGTGAGCCTTCCTTGACATAGGAATGATGTCTAAGGAGCTGGCTCTTCTCACTATGACAAGGTTGTTACGATAATCTTGTGCCTGGCTGAAGTGTGCCAACTAATGGCGCCGAGGAGATGAGACCCACCCCATGAATCAACGTGGATTGGCTGAGAAAGTTTAAACCACACTCAGTCTTCTACTTTAATTGGCCAGCAGAGAAGTGGGAAACTCCCCTCTGTCAGGGTATTTGGGTATTGTTTCTGGAACAATGTGTTAGTTGTCTGAGAATGTCTCATGCGGTATCACAGTGACCCGATAATACTAAACAGATCCATATTTACCATTGAAGGTTTTTGCATTAATTAAAATAACTAGTAGACCTTAGAAGTCGTGTTGACCTCTTTTGTTCCCTAATACAGATTTGAATTGACGCGACTTTGACTTAATGAAAGCCGGCTTTTTTGAAAAAATATTTAATAGCTAGAGAAAGTCTGAAAACTTCGCTAAATATAAGCCGACAAAGTCGCTAAGTTGGCAACACTGCACCTGGCCACATGAGGCTCGTGAGAGACTGCTCATAGTAATGGCTGAATGTATCAGACACATGACACCAAGGAGACAAAATATGCAGTGTTTACCGTGAATGCAATCTTCACGAACACACGGTGTGAGATCTATTCTCTTACAACTAGATGTATCCTCATTAATGATTAAACATAATAGGTTTGTGCTGTACTGATATAGATTTATAACATAACCGCTGCTTGATTAATGTGAGAACCGTTAGGGGTTAGGCTGAGACAGACTTGTGACTCACACACACAATGCCTCTTTGTTAAACTCTCAAGGACTTACTGCTACAATGAAAATCAAACTATGTCTGGGGTTGCTGACCTCGAGACAAGTTGTAAAGATAACAACTAATGCCCGGCAACAGTGAAGCGCCAAGGGGCTGGGACCAGCCTGGCGCCAACGATAGGTTGGGTAAGTTTAAACCACACCCAGCCTCTATTCTGACAGGCCCAGCAGGAGCGGGAACTATCTCTGTCAGAGTATTTAAAGATAACTTATAACAATAGCTCAGTTCTCTGTTTGCCCTGCGTGGTGTTTCCAGTGAGCCTTATATACGAACATCATATTTGCATTCAAGTGTTTTCATTAATTAAAATACTAGTCTATTTTAGAAGGCGTTATTACCTCTTTTGTTCCTTATACCAGATTCGAATTAGCGCGCTTAACAATTGGTGACCAACGGCGTGATCTGGTAGAGGACTTCGCTGGGTATTGTCCGGCCGATTGACGCCGCTGGCGTTGGGCCGGTGTGTTTCACAAAGAGTCAACACTAAACGCAGGTAAGCAGGGCACCTATTGTTATATAACTAAAGTTCTCCACATTGGCTTTATCCAAATTAATTTTGTAGAAACACCTGTTTGATATAAGTTGAACTAAATTATGAATTATTATACAAAGGTATTATGAGTAGATAAGCACCATATTGTGACATGCAAACCTGTGGTGAATGTGATGTTAAACCATGGTACCATAGAGTATTGTTCTACCGGCAAAGGTCACCGTAACTACGAGGGTATGGCTGGGTTCGAGGATATAGGGAATAAATTGAATTGGTAATTGGTATCGGCAAGGTCCGTGCTTCACGAGGAATACGGCTTAGGTTAGAGGAATTACACCGGCAAGATCCGTGGCTACGAGGTATGGCTAGGTTGGAAATTTTTGATAAATACTGGCGACCGGCAAGTCTTATACGGCTAGGTTCGGCGAAGTATTTTGTAGGTAGAAAAGGCGATGGCGAGGTTGGAAGAGGTAATAGTAAATTGGGAATATAAAGGTAAAAATAATAATACGAGGTATGACTAAACTGAAGCGTTTGAACTGATATAATTTAACTAGCGTTTGATGTTTGCCATAGCATAATACTGGTTTAAATAATTAAGTTGAAGCAATTTGGTTTATTATTTAATTTAACGTTTGATGTTTACCCTGCAAAATACTGGTTAATTAATTAACCCAAATAATTAGGTTTATCATTGAAATATAAATATACACCACTTTAACTAATTAGAGTGGGAATAATTTGATTTAAATAAATAATAGAGCTACTTTAAATAATTAAATAGCAGACTGAATATTACAAATTAAAGCAGAAAAACATGACTACCAGTGGAAGCGGAAAGAATATCGAAGGTTCTAAAATCCACACTTGAAACTAATGGAGGAAGGTCGGGGAAGGAATGGAGCAGGCGGGAGAGAAACTCTATAAGGAATGGATAGAAGGTGGTTGTATACTATCCCCCGATGGAGTGCCTGAAGGAGCGAGCCAGGAAGAATACTGGAAGCGTTGAGCGGAACACCCCAGAAAACAGAGGGGAATAAAAAAAGGAGAACCCAGAAGGGGAGTAAAATCAAGGAAGCAATGGAAAAAGCAAGGCTGAAGGAAAGAATAGGACTGGCAATGTTGAAACTTAAGAAAATATGGGGAAAAACACTAGAAGCAGGACAAGAAGGAAGGATCCAGGTTTCCTATGGAGCCGCCACCAAGATTATACCCACCTCGTCTCCACCCCCCATACGAGGCACCATGTAAACCCAGCACTGGATATTGTGGGGAAAGTTAAATATCATAGCCGGGGGAAATTTAGGGTCCATCTGGTAATTCGACGGAATTTAGGGGCACTGCTAAAGCAGCAAGGAAAGCTATGCGAGACGGTGTTGAGAACATGTCCAGTTGCAGGAAGAAGAAAAGTCGTATGAGCCTGGCGGTGTGCGCGACAGGGAAACCCTGATGCTTGATGGGGGTTTGACCCAAACAGAACTGAAGAATCAGGAAAGAGAGACAGAGAGGAAAATAAAAAAGTAAGTTAAATGAATGGAAGAGGAAGTGAAGAGAGCGCAAAACAGCTGAAAGAAATGGAGAAAACCATGCGAGATCTGAGTGAGGAAAGAAAACGGAAATAGACCAACCTCTCCACCAATGATGCAGACCGGTTTCACCTCCCGGAGAAGTCACTATATAGACATGGGAGGAGAAGAGCATGAAGAAGCAGTTGAGAGAGGGGGAGTAGGGGAGAGGCCATACCCACAGATAGCCTTACCTAATCTATTGGCGGATAATAGAAAGAGGCCCCAGCAACCTTAGAATGAGGTGAGCTAGTGCGGTTTTCATTTGGTGGCGTCACTTGCTCTATGAACTGAAGTATTTACTTTGAAAGGATCGCGGAATGTGTGGGGTGACTGGCAATGTATGTAGAGGGTCCCTGGTTCGAACCCAGGTAGGGACTTGGTAAAGCTTTACGCATTGGGGCTATAACCTAATTACTACGTGGATTGAGAAATGTGAAAGGTTGAATTAGATTGCTTAAGTAGAAGTATTCTAGAAAGGTCTATGAAAATATGTTACAAGGTCGCGCCTCCCCGGTGTGTAGGAAGGAGCAAGGGAGGGGGTGAGAGATAGTTCAAATGATAGAATATCATTAAATGTATGCTTATCAACGATGCAGTACATTTTTATTAATTCCTAATCCAGAGAGAACAGTTGTGGGGATCTTATTTTTTCTCATAATTGGATCTGATGTGATAATAACTTAGAGGAATGCATTGGTATTAACTTGAAGGTTTGTACTGTACTGATATAAATTGTTTCACATAACAAGCTGTGATTCATGTGAGAGCGTTAGGGGGTAGGATGAGATAAAACTTGTGTCTCAAAATCTAACTACACTGCTTCTTTGTGATCTGTAACCTCCAAACAGAAGTTACCCCCAAAAGTGCTGACTTTCTGGATAAATTTACAAAACAACTAGACACCTGGCAACAGTGGAGCGCCAAGAGAGCTGGACCAGCCTGTCATGTGATTGGCTGAGTAAGTCTAAACCACGCTCAGTCTCTACTCTGATTGCCAGCGAGGAGCTGGGGTGGTCCAGTGAGTTAGATTAGCTGTAGATTTCATGAGGTCACAAATGCTGCTTGACTGGAAATGATTCTTTGATAAATTCTAATTGTTATTACTTTATTCGATGGGATTGCGTAACACCAGTGGTGTATGCAAATAGTTATTGAATTCTAGAGCGATAATTTTATTTTTATTAAGGATTAGGATGCAAGTAACTTTTAGCTATTATGCTGAGAATAGCACCAACCTATAGTGGGTTCTAGATTTGTTAAATAAACAAAGCTATATTTTAAACTAAAGTAATGCAATAGAGCTACAATCATAACATTATCAGAAAAATACAATTTAATGTGAAATAGTTATTACAATTATTATTAATAGTTATTACAGTTATTATCATTGATCCAGTAATGATAGAAGGATAGTAGAGGAAAGGCAAGGGATTAAATCTCATTTAGGGAAAAGAGGCAGAGTAGCGAAGATATATTAGGGAGAAATTACCATTAACTGGGGATATAAACGTTTAGCTGAAAAACCAATAATTTACCTTGCACCCTAATATAACATTAGACCACACCAAGTACAGATGCTTGGGATCACCAGTAGTAATCATGAAGAGAAGGTTCCCCAAAAATATAGAAGATATTGGTAATATCTCTAACAAATGAGAAAAAACCGAAAGATGTACTAAATGGCCAAAGGAGGGAACATTTGATGTAACCCCGTGATTGTATTAGCTGAGAAAATGAAATTATGACATTTACAGGGGGACAGGAACAATGAGAAGGGGACAGATTTTCCTAGAGGGTTGATCAAATAATTGATAATGGATCATTTGAGATGAGATCACAAGTAGCAGATTTAGGGTAATCAATTAAATAATCATTGTATGCTAAAGGAATTTTGAGTGGTTTTATGGATTAATGATTATGAGGAATTAGATTGATACAAACAAACTATTGATGGGTTAGGACTGGGGATATCTGTATCATGTTTTGTGTGTACCACCATCTTTAGATTACTGATGTAATTGAAGGTTAACAAAATGTATAACCAGGAGAAAGAGATTAGCTTATCTCATTGGAATGTTGCCCAGGGCTAGGGGAGCAGTAGTGAAGTTAGGCAGTATTTAGGTCATAAAAGTGAGTTACCAAATTAAGTGGGGCCTGGCTATTTGTGGTTGTTGTTTTCAAATTGGGTTTTTCAAATAAAAACAACACACCTAGTATATTGCTCAAGGGTTGTTATGTTAAATTTAGGGGGTTTGTGTTAGGTTTGAAAGATTTAAGTATGGACCTGTCATGTCCAACCACATCAGTCTTCAGGTCAAGCCCGGAAGCGCCGAGGGTAGAACGAGTTTGAACTAACATGAGTGTTTTTACAAGATAAAGGGATTGATTGATTGGATTCTATTATCTACTATTCTGCCCCCATAAAAGACAAAGGAAGTGGGAGGAGCAATAAAAAAAAAGCAAGGAGACAGTCTAAAAAATAAAAAATAAGGGATGGCAATTGATGATAAATTACCAATATTACCCTAAGTGATTGTTTAGGTAGGTGGTAATGTGTCTGACACATGAACACATGTGTCAAAACGGGGGATGATAGTAGATGGTAGGATTAAATAATAAATATATACGAAGGGAGAGGACAAAATACTTTTTATATATATATATATATATATATATATATATATATATATTTAGATACAGTCTAGAAAGAATGCAGTCAGAAATAGAAATTGAGAGCTAACACGTGTGAAGATAGTTTATTAACCACACCCGTATGTCAGGTTTTGTGCCCCACAGGTGAACTAAGAAGATAACCCACTCTATCTAGCAGGTGACTGGTGAGTATCCAATCCCTAAAAACAAACTGGAACGCAGGCCTGTTGAGAACCTATCAGGTTATATTGGTCACTGCCTTTGCCATTAAGGTAGCAGAAAGAGCAACCTGGGTCCCCATTGCCCACTGCAAAAAGAATACGAACACATGCAAGCACCACTGAACCCTTGCAGAGTTAGAAAAAAGAAGACTGGACCAATGGGGTCTGGGATCACCTCTGTTAACGAAGATCTCCTACACGACCTATCATCACTGTAGTGTGTTCTCAGGAGTGTGAGTATGGGGTTATACCAAGCAGAAGGACCCACGGAGGGGTTAGTTTTGGTATATGATACTTGAGTTGCATCATAGTGCTCGACAATGGTCTTGATATGTCAAATCCACCATGCGCTATGCCCTTACCATTGTTAAAGAAGTAAAGAAGAAACACCCACATACTGACCGATCAGGGCCCAGTGGCCTACAAAATGGGAGTCAGAGAAGGGCAGACTGTCAGATTCAGAATGGGTGGGGCGTAGCCAATGGGTGGGGTACATGTCAATAAGACAACTTGGGATATAAAATCCCATACACTCAATAGATGTTATTCATATTTGGGTTATTCATAGACTCAAGTGTTTAAACACACTTGGGGATGGGATATAACCGAGGGGATTGAGTTTATCAGATGGGGGTAAAAAACAACATCACCAATTATCAGTGGAGATAGTAGTGTTGTGACAGACTTAAGTTGGAGGCCTGGGAGAGAATTCCTAAACCTTACAGCCCCTGTAGCTTACGATGTGGTAGGCGTGTGCCAGTAAAGGCAGTATAAGGCAGAGAATTCCAAAGGAGTGGCTAGATACATGCGTAGCCTGGTTCTCACTGGATTCAGCTAGTTAAATTAGTCACCAGGGCCCTCATTATCAATCTTGCATCACCTTACGAAAACACGGCGTACGCCAGCTTTCACGTTCACGGTCAGATGCTAACAGTGAAATTAACGTAAGAATGTGCGTTCTTCACGTAAACTTCAGGCCTGGCGTACGTACATTTTGTGATGTTTGTCCGTTTGTCGAGCTCATAGAGGCAATAAAGTGAAGTGGCAAACATTGCACCTACAATTGTTCTATCGCACCTGCCAGATATTGCTTATAATTTGTAATTGATAAATGATTTGCCATATTATTGTCACCACCCGGTCTTATTAGAATATTCTATTAATTATGCAATTAAAATAAAACATATATAAAGGATGTGAAAATTGATACAACCCGTCTAGCAATGGCAGCTTTGGCTTTATTGAAGACATTTTCAATGACAAATCGGAGGAGAACGAAGATTTTAGGGACCACGGTGATTTTCTGGCCCCACCCGGCTTGATACTGGCTCATCTTCGTTTCAGATTTCAAAGGGCTATACTCTTGGGCTCTGCGCTGAGTTGGGTCGAATTTGGAAAGAGAGACAGTGAGGAGCCACGCATTACCCGTTCGCTCACAGGTGCTTACTACACTTGGTTTCTAGCAACCGGTTCTTTCCAAGAGAACTGGCAGACCGCTCAGGAATAAGCCAGTCGTGTTTAGTGCATTTTAATGCCACCTGTATGGGGCGGCATCATCCGCTGTCTACCAGGTATATAACGTTCCCACTCCCAGATGCAGGTACCAGCCAAACATCAAGCGCAATTTCGATCGGTTTTCTAATTAATCGAGTCACTCACAATTTGCTATAAGGCGCCATCTGAAAGGCGAATTTGCATATGTGAATCAGGCTTCATTTCCATTCAATAAATTACAGATTATATGCTATACACAATCCGCCTAACAAATATTGTGGCAAGGTGGCCTAGGTCAGCCCATGATTCATATATCCTTACAAACAGCATGGTTGGGATGAGACTCTCCAAGCTGGCAGGGTGCGCGATAGGTGGCTACTTGGTAAGTTATGCATTTAAATGTATGGTTCTATCTAAAAAAATAAAATGTTTGTGTCTGTAATTATTATTACTGCCCATCAGGAGACAGTGGTTATCCACTAAAGGCGTGGCTGTTAACCCCTCACCAACCCCACGGCCCACGCAGATACAATAATACCCATTTACTTTCGGTCAGTTGTGGGCGAGGCGATTGGAGCAGCTGAATTATCGGTAGCGCTGCCTTGACAGGACCGGGGGATGCTGTTATACCGCTGACTAGGTTTGCCGCATCATACTGGCCTGTGGAGTGCTGCACAATATCGCGCACAGGCATGGCATACCCCTTGGTGAGTGGGGGCCACAAACCAATACCCTGACCCAGGACCAGTATATGTGCAGCACAATCAGCGACCATTCAGGCCCGTCAACGTGTAATTGCGACAATATAAATGGTACTCAGACACAAAGTTCATTTTTTGACCAATTCTTTTAATGAATGGCTTATTTCTGTGAGTGCGTCAGTGACATTTTTAAGGTGACTGTTCATTTCTTCAATGCCTAACAATTTGTTGTGACTCCAGAACAGCATGCGTCAAGACACCACGGCCAGATGGACGGGCTTCAGCACTGGGGGGAACATTAGAGAACCACGAGGAGGCAGCTGGACTGAATGGGCTCTGGCTGCTCAGGTAGTGCGACTTGGTGCGTGCCAGTGGAGCGTTCTGCGGTTCCTAAGTCCAATTAAACACAGGCACATCTTAACAGTAATTTGAGTCTGTTCCTTATTAATGGTACACACATTGCAATACAAAAGCAGTGGATTCATTAATTCTCTGGTGTACCTTTTGCTATAATACTGCATTTTAAAATTTAAGCAATTGGCTGGCTATGTATATCAAAAGTTAAGGAAATAAATCTGAGTCACCTTGCTGGCAGTCCTGCTTGGTATATCAGTCTCCTACATCAGCGGATACGATTCCAGTGATTAACGTGTCTCCTACAATAGAGGCAACTCTCTGATCAAAGGGTGCAAGTTCATTTCCTATACCACCCGCCTGTTCTCTGCCCACACTTTGTCGGTGCGCAGCAGTTCTCGCTTAACTTCCACCTTTATGTCTGACCATTTCTTCTTCAGTTCATTTGCAGTGCGACTCTCAGAGCGTTGTTAACATCAACAAACCTACCTCTTTCTTTCTTTTATTATTAATTCCAGAGGACAGATTTCCATAATTTCTACCTCTGATAGTAGCACCTCTAATTCGTTTTCAGTGAAATTTCGTTTCTTGCTTGCTTTAGCCATGTTCTTGCAGGTTTCTTTTGCCAAATTGACTAATTACCATATTTAATTTGATTTAATTGAGGAGGAGACAGGGTGTGGTGTGGTGCTCGTGCATGTGCGCTCCATTCGCGTTGATTGATTACACGAGAATGTATGTGGAATGCTGCGTACCAGGGTTCATACATCAGATTTTTGGTAAATACGCACATTTATAGCTTTGTCCGTCTTACTTGTGTGTTTTAGTATGTAATTCGCATAAGTCTTTGTACATGAGGCCCCAGGAACCAAGGATTAAACGATTGGAGGAGTTTCCGAAGGAGAATGCCCATTTTAGATGGATGCGATTAGGATACCAAGGGGGTATCGGATGGATGAAACAATTAGAAGGATTTACTACCCGTTCTTTGGTGGGTGACAAACAAAATTGTGGATTAGTTTAATTATATCTGTATTACACCAACGCGATTTATTGGCTAGACTAGGTATGCAACAAAAGGGATCTTTAACAATTATCACCATCTCACTCTTATGACTTAGTAAAAAGAGGTTGGCTCTAGATCCGGCAGAATTGGTGTCTATAGAATGTAACCATTGTTCGTTTATCCTAACAATACCAGTCTGACGGGAGTATCTCTAAAGCCCTAGTTGGTTTAGATAAACTATCAGCTGAAATGAAGAGCATGGCTGGAATGGATAACAGACTGTTCTCCTGGTTGGGAAGTGGTTTGGTAAGTATGCTGCACTGGTGGTTACTGGATTTTACAGCCCCTAGCAGTTGTGTTTCTATTGTGTTTGTGCTGTGCTGCCTGTGTAATTCCTTGTCTGAAATCACAATGCCAGATGTCGTGCATGCTGCTGTATATCCTTTCTGCTCAAAGAATGCAACACTGAGTCTAACTTTCGGAGGAATGTTACAAAATACCTTGGTTTGCTATTGGTGAGGTGGTGGAGTACACCTAGTGGGTGTCTAAAGAGAGAATCAAAATTCCCTGTTTGTGTTTTATGTTTTATAAATCCATTTTAACTATTGTGAATGTTTGTCTTTCCTTATGTGAAGGTTTGAAGTTCCTGGGTGGCTGGTTAGGTGTAGATGAAGACCCAGAAGGCTTTTTATTATCATTATTGCCTATTAATAAAGAAGTGTGATTATTTTTTGTTTGTATTGTATTTTTAATTAGTACACTAGTGGGTGTCAAGAGAAATCGGTTTCCCTGAAATTTCTTATTTTGGGTCCTGCAGCGGGTGTGAAAAGAGAGAGGATTATGAGGGGATCTATTCTCTTACAACTAGATGTGATGCCTAGCTTCAGAAAGAATACATTAATGATTAAACATAATAGGTTTGTGTGTTGTTAGTAGATTGTTTAACATAACAAGCTGTGATTAATGTGAGGAACTGTTTGGGGGGTAGGCTGAGACAGACTTGTGACTCACACACACCTGCCTCTTTGTTAAACTGCTTCAAGGACATGTGTACTGCTACAATGAAGAAGAACAAACTATGTCTGAGGTTGCTACTCGGAGCAAGTTGTAAAGATAACAACTAATGCCCGGCAACAGTGGCGCCAAGGAGTCTGGGACCAGCCTGAGCGCCAACGATAGGTTGGGTAAGTTTAAACCCCCCCAGCCTCTATTCTCTGACAGGCCCAAGCAGGGGAGGCGGGAACTATCTCTGTCAGAGTATTTAAAGAAGGCCCATAACAATAGCTCAGTTCTCCTGTCTGCCCTGCGTGGTGTTTCCAGTAGCCCTATATATACTGTACGTCACGAGAGGCTACACAGCTTTCAGCGGGATTGCTCAAGTAGTGCAAGACAAGGTTCAAACAAAACAAGGATTTTCATGTAGGTCTTGAAATTAACGAAAATATAACAAAATTCTGTTCTCTTGTGGCTCTTTAAGGGTTAACAGTTCAGGGATGTCTCTTCCACACATCCAAAATCATAATTCTCTCGCTCAGATAACTTTTCCCCAGCCTTACTGTAGTCACGTTGCAGCTAGTAGCCAACCCAGCAAAAAGTCCTTCCAAATGTCTCTCACGTATTTCCCACAGGTGCATATATCCAAAGGTGAGTATTTCCCAAAGGTAAGTATCTCCAAATCGCCTTATTCCTCATGGAAGTGACGTGCAGCACTCTTGTCACTCCCGAGAGCCCAGGTTGGAGACTGTGTCTTCTTCACCCCCCACACCACTCCTCAGTGTGTCTCTTCCCTTCCCAAACCTTCAGCTCATCGGCTCCTCATTTGTTTCAGCTGCGTGGGAAGATTGGCCATAGAGGGGTGGAGTTCCCACCATACCAGCAGATGGAGCCGCTGTCTGGGTTTGCAGCCACCTCAGGGGAATGTAGCGTCCCTCCAGACACAGCCTCTCGTGACATCCCACACATCCCCTCCTCGGACCGGCGTCCTCGTCGAGTAAAGGCGGCTGTGAAGGGGCATCACGCCGGGTTCCGCATTGCCGTGGTGCTTGCCAGCCTGCTCTCTCTTCAACTCTCCTCCACCTCTGGACCAGACTCAGCCTCCTGTTGTCTCTCCTTGAGTTTTCTTACTGAGCGCATCAGCCTTGGTTTTTAGCAGGTTTAGCTTCTGTTGAGCAGCTTTCAGTTCCTTCTCTCTCTTGCCTCCGCATTCTTCATCTTGTTCTCCAACACCTTGTACTTCTCTCTGCCTTCTTCTGACCTCCTTACTACTCCGCAGGGTGTCCTCACACTCCTCGATGGTCCCTGCAGCCTCTCCCAGCTCCTCCTGTTGCTTATGGAAGGCTCTGTTGGAGTTTAGCCTGGAGGATATCTAACTCTTCTGTCTTCATGTCCCCAACTGTTGCTTGCTTCAACAAGCGATACCTCTCAGCCCGGTCCCCTTCCAGACCAGACAGTTCTTTGTCCAGATTCTGTGCTCACGTCTCTGTGTCGGTCTGGGCACCTGCCATCCCCTATCAGAGCCCGGGCGGGAGTGGAGGTAATTGGGAGGATTGCACCGGAGCCTTCCCAGGATGAGTCTTGCCTCTCCGTTTCCGAGTCTTCGGGTTATCTCTCACAGACTCTCTCCAGAGTGGGTAAAAGGCTGGGCAGTCTGCGTCCAATTAGGACAGGGGCAGGGAGGAATCAACCACCCCGTCGTGTGTATGGTTCCCATGTGCTGGTCATTGTAAGTTCAGTAATGAGGGTGTTCTCTGAGTGTCCCCATGACACAGGAAACTGGAGGATTTCCCCGGGTCACCCGTTGGGCCCACCAAATCCTTACGCACCAGGGTGCCCGGCTACCAGAATCCAGTAAGGCCTCCACATCATGGTGATTCCACAGTTACCGGGCAGGTGCGAAGGGTCGATCTGGGCCGCCATCTACACTCCCAAGAGCGAGGCAAAACGGTGTGTAGGTGCTGAGCTGGAGGACTCCGCAGTGGGCATAGATTCATCGGCTGGTTTCCCACACTGCCAGAAATATCTCCCCCGGTAACACTGTCGAGTTTCCCCCTCCTGGTGTACTCTTCTTGGACCCGCCTGGTTTCTAGCTCCCTGGCGCAGGAATAAATCCTACGTGGCTGGGTTCGAGACCTTCAGAATCGCTTTGAGGGTTTCCATTTGGTGGGGCCGCACTCCTGGGGTCTTTTCGGAAGCATTCAGCATCTCCGCTGTGGCCTGGTCCTCCCCACAGCTTCCACGTCCAATCAGCCGTGGTCAAGGCCTGATACTGATAACCGTTTTGCCTCATAAAAAAACCCCAGGGCGCATGAAGTGGCGATCCACCACAACGGCCTCCACCACCGCCGCTGCTGTATTCCTCTGCGATCCCCATTTCCTTGCGATTCGGACAAGTTCATGCATCTGCGCCCGAGGGGGTTGGTCTGGTTGGAAGGTCAGTGTAAAGCCATGGGCCATACCGTGTGTCCATATCTGAGGATCTCAGACTTCAGGCCATCATAGTCAGTAACCTGGTCAGGGCCCAGGTCCCCGGACAGCATTCAGCGATTCCCGGTTAGAAGGGGCTAACAGACCAACCCACTGTTACTTGAGCCAGGCTTCCCTAGTGGCCATTACTCAGTAAATACAGGTATACCTCAATGTCATCGTAGCTCCCATCTTAGATATAAAGTCACTTGCCTTTATTGGGCAGGTATTTTGACAACCCTCTGTCTCTCTGCAACTGCAATTCCTCTGCCTTCAGAAGGGTTGGCTGCTTTTGCTCCTCCAAAGAGAGCCAGTTGCTTGCATCTGGCTTTAAGCAACAAGGAGCTTTCAATATGTCCTCCATTTCAGTCGGCGGGGCAGCCTACGGCCAACTTGGAAAACTGGGTGATCAAACCTTCGGTATCCTCCTCTGACATGCACTATTAAGCGCAGGCGTGCCCGTATCACCATCTGTGACGTCACGAGAGGCTACACAGCTTTCCCAGCGGGATTGCTCAAGTAGTGCAGGAGACAAGGTTCAAACAAAACAAGGATTTTATTATAGGTCTTGGGAAATTAACGAAAATATAACGAAATTCTGTTCTCTTGTGGCTCTTTAAGGGTTAACAGTTCAGGGATGTCTCTTCCACATCCAAAATCATAATTCTCACTCGCTCAGATAACTTTTCCCCACCTTACTGTAGTCCCACGTTGCAGCTAGTGGCCAACCCAGCTAAAAGTCCTTCCAAATGTCTCTCACGTATTTCCACAGGTGCATATATCCAAAAGGTGAGTATTTCCCTGGTAAGTATCTCCAAATCACTTATTTCCTCATGGAAGTGACGTGCAGCACTCTTGTCCCTCCCGAGAGCCCAGGTTGGAGACTGTGTCTCTTCACCCCCACACACACTCCCCTCAGTGTGTCTCTTCCTTCCCCCAAACCTTCCAGCTCATCGCTCCTCATTTATTTCAACTGCGTGGAAAGATTGGCCATAGAGGGGAGTGGAGTTCCCGGCTCCATACCAGCAGATGGAGCCATGGCTGTGTCTGGGTTGCCAGCCACCTCAGGGGAATTAAACCCCCTCAGGACACAGCCTCTCATGACATC
>NW_025537727.1:0-28569 GCF_020615455.1 Coregonus clupeaformis | reverse complement strand
TCATTATTACATCAACTACCTGGTACCCCTGCACATTGACTCAGTACTGGTACTTCCTGTATATAGCCATGTTACTACCTGGTACCCCTGCACATTATCTCAGTACTGGTACTCCTGTATATAGCCATGTTACTACCTGGTACCCTGCACATTGACTCAGTACTGGTACTCCTTGTATACAGCCATGTTATTACCTGGTACTCCTGCACATTGACTTAGTACTTCCTGTATATAGCCATGTTACTACCTGGTACCCCTGTACATTGACTCAGTAATGGTACTTCCTGTATATAGCCATGTTACTACCTGGTACCCCTGCACATTGACTCAGTTACTTCCTGTATACGGCCATGTTTACTACCTGGTACCCCCTGTACATTGACTCAGTACTGGTACTTCCTATATATAGCCATGTTTTTACCTGGTACCCTGCACATAGACTCAGTACGGTCCCCTTGTATAGTAGCCATGTTACTACCTGGTACCCCTGCACATTGACTCAGTACTGGTACCCCTTGTATATAGCCATGTAATTACCTGGTACTCCTGCACATTGACTCAGTACTCCTGTATATAGCCATGTTCATTACCTGGTACCCCTGCACATTGACTCAGTACTGGTACGTCATATATATATCCATGTTATTACCTGGTACCCCATACATTGACTCAGTACTGGTACTTCCTGTATATAGCCATGTTATTACCTGGTACCCTTGCACATTGACTCAGTACTGGTACTTCCTGTATATAGCCAAGTTACTACCTGGTATCCCTGCACATTGACTCAGTACTGGTACTTCCCTGTATATAGCCATGTTACTACCTGTTACTCCTGCACATTGACTCAGTACTGGTACTTCCTGTATATAAGCCAGGTTACTACCTGGTACTCCTGCACATTGACTCAGTACTTCCCTGTATATAGCCATGTTACTACCTGGTACCCCTGTACATTGACTCAGTACTGGTACTTCCTGTATATAGCCATGTTACTACCTGGTACCCCTGCACATTGACTCAGTACTTCCTGTATACGGCCATGTTACTACCTGGTACCCCTGCACATTGACTCAGTACTGGTACTCCTTGTATATAGCCCTCATGTATTACCTCAACTACCTGGTACCCTGCACATTGACTCAGTACTGGTACCTTGTATATAGCAATGTTACTATCTGGTACCCCTGCACATTGACTCAGTACGGATACTCCTTGAATATAGCCTCGTTATTACCTCAACTACCTGGTACCCTGCACATTGACTCAGTACTGGTACTTCCTGTATATAGCCTGTTATTACCTGGTACCCCTGCACATTGACTCAGTACTGGTACTCCTTCTGTATATAGCCATGTTATTACCTGGTACCCCTGCACATTGACTCAGTACTGGTACTCCTGTATATAGCCTCGTTATTACCTCAACTACCTGGTACCCCTGCACATTGACTCAGTACTGGTACTCCTTGTATATAGCCTCGTTATTACCTCAACTACCTGGTACCCTGCACATTGACTCAGTACTGGTACCCCTTGTATATAGCAATGTTACTACCTGGTACCCCTGCACATTGACTCAGTACGGGTACTCCTTGAATATAGCCTCGTTATTACCTCAACTACCTGGTACCCCTGCACATTGACTCAGTACTGGTACTTCCTGTATATAGCCATGTTATTACCTGGTACCCCTGCACATTGACTTAGGTACTAGTACTCCTTGTATATAGCCATGTTATTACCTGGTACCCCTGCACATTGACTCAGTACTGGTACTCCTTGTATATAGCCATGTTATTACCTGGTACCCCTGCACATTGACTCAGTACTGGTACTTCCTATATATAGCCATGTTATTACCTGGTACCCCTGCACTTGGACTCAGTACTGGTTCCCCTTGTATATAGCCATGTTATTACCTGGTACCCTGCACATTGACTCAGTACTGGTACTTCCTGTATATGCCATATTACTACCTGGTACTCCTGCACATTGACTCAGTACTGGTACTTCCTGTATATAGCCATGTTACTACCTGGTACCCTGCACATTGACTCAGTACTGGTACTTCCTGTATATAGTCTAGTTATTACCTCAACTACCTGGTACCCCTGCACATTGACTCAGTACATTGTGGTTCCTGTATATAGCCATGTTATTACCTGGTACCCCTGCACATGGACTCAGTACTGGTACCCCTTGTATATAGCCATGTAATTACCTAGTACTCCTGCACTTGACTCAGTACTGGTACGTCATATATATATCCATGTTATTTACCTGGTACCCCTGTATATTGACTCAGTACTGGTACTTCCTGTATATAGCCATATTATTACCTGGTACCCCTGCACATTGACTCAGTACTGGTACTTCCTGTATATAGCAGTTACTACCTGGTATCCCTGCACATTGACTCAGTACTGGTACTTCCTGTATATAGCCATGTTACTATCTGTTACTCCTGCACATTGACTCAGTACTGGTACTTCCTGTATATAGCCATGTTATTACCTGGTACCCCCTGCACATGGACTCAGTACTGGTACCCCTTGTATATAGCCATGTTATTACCTGGTACTCCTGCATATTGACTCAGTACTGGTACTTCCTGTATATAGCCAAGTTACTACCTGGTATCCCTGCACATTGACTCAGTACTGGTACTTCCTGTATATAGCCATGTTACTACCTGGTACTCCTGCACATTGACTCAGTACTGGTACTTCCTGTATATAGCCATGTTACTACCTGGTACCCCTGCACATTGACTCAGTACTGGTAGTTCCTGTAAATAGCCATGTTATTACCTGGTACCCCTGCACATGGACTCAGTACTGGTACCCCTTGTATATAGCCATGTTATTACCTGGTACCCCTGCACATTGACTCAGTACTGGTACTCCTTGTATATAGCCATGTTATTACCTGGTACCCCTGCACATTGACTCAGTACTGGTACTTCCTGTATATAGCCAAGTTACTCCTGGTATCCCTGCACATTGACTCAGTACTGGTACTTCCTCTATATAGCCTCATTATTGTTTTTATTGAGTTACTATTTCCTTTAGCTAATATTTGTCTTACTTTTTAAGTCTGCACTGTTGGTTAAAGGCTCCTACATTTACATTTTAGTCATTTAGCAGACGCTCTTATCAGAGCTGACTTACAGTTAGTGCATACATATATATATATATTTTTTTCATACCCCCTGTGGGAAAACGAACCCACAACCAAGGCGTTGCAAAGCGCCATGCTCTATCTACTGAGCTACATCCCTGCCGGCCATTCCCTCCCTAGCCTGGACGACGCTGGGCCAATGCGCGCCGCCCCATGGGTCTCCCGGTCGCGGCCGGCTCGACAGAGCCTGGATTCGAACCAGGATCTCTAGTGGCACAGCTAGCACTCCGATGCAGTGCCTTAGACCACTGCGCCACTCGGGAGTCTGTAAGTAAGTAAGCATATCACTGTAAAGTCTACACCTGTTGTATTCGCCGCATGTGACCAATACAATTTGATTTGAAAACTCGACATCCCAATTAGGATCTGGCAAAAAACACTTTAATCAGTTATAGAACCCATTGCCCTCTATGGTTGTGAGGTCTGGGGTCCACTCACCAACCAAGAATTCACAAATGGGACAAACACAGAATTCTGTACAGACATACTCCTTTTATAACGTAAAACCCCAAACATTGCATGCAGAGCAGAATTAGGATGATACCCGCTAATTATCAAAATCCAGAAAAGAGCCGTTAAATTCTACAACCACCTAAAAAGGAGCGATTACCAAACCTTCCATAACAAAGCCATCACCTACAGAGAGATGAACTTGGAGAAGAGTCCCCTAAGCAAGCTGGTCCTGGGGCTCTGTTCACAAACACAAACAGACCCCACAGAGCCCCAGGACAGCAACACAATTAGACCATACCAAATCATGAGAAAAACGGAAAGAGAACTATTTGACACACTGGAAAGAATTAACAACTAATAGTAAACTGGAATGTAATCTGGCCCTGAACAGAGAGAACAGCGGTAGAATACCTGACCACTGTGACTGACCCAAAATTATGGAAATCCTTGACCATGTACAGACCCACTGGTCACACACGTCCGTTAAACGTCCAGTTTTGGTTTACATTTGGTTGAGTTGTCAACTAACGTGAGTTCAACATGAAATCAACAACACATTTCACCATGTCATTGGATTTAGGTCAACATTTGGGTTAAAAAAATATTAAATTACCTTACATTGATGACTTTTTTCAAATCCAATCAGTTTTCCACGTTGATTCAACATCATCACATTTAATTTGTTGGTTGAAATTACATGGAAACAACATTGAAAGAAAGAGAGAGAGAGATAGACCACTGTGTATGTCTGGTTGTAGTGTCAGTATACCCAATAATTATCTCTGTGTTGTGAACAGAACCCAACAGTACAGTTACATTACAGGGCTGTGTTTGGGAAGATAATTCAATTATCTGTAGTACTGCCCCTGTGGCTTTAATCTATTCTCTGTATATATGTGTTCTATCTATTCTCTGTATATATGTGTGCTATGCTCTGTAGATATACAGTGTGCAGTTAATTAATATTCTACCTTTGCAATCATCAAACACTGTTCACAATGGCAGTAGCTGTAATCTCCAATGCATCACTGTTCGTAATGGCAGTAGCTGTAATCTCAATACATCACTGTTTATAATGGCAGTAGCTGTAATCTCCAATACATCACTGTTCATAATGGCAGTAGCTGTAATCTCCAATACATCACTGTTCATAATGGCAGTAGCTGTAATCTCCAATACATCACTGTTCATAATGGCAGTAGCTGTAATCTCCAATACATCACTGTTCATAATGGCAGTAGCTGTAATCTCAATACATCACTGTTCATAATGGCAGTAGCTGTAATCTCCAATACATCACTGTTTATAATGACAGTAGCTGTAATCTCAATACATCATTTGCTTTCTCCCTCTAATTTCATATTTTCCTTTTCCTCTCCATCCCCCATTCATTATACTCAGTACAACCAGCTAGGACAGTGTTACAACAGTGTTAAGGGCATCAGTTGTAGATGAATGGTGTTATGGATAACTTGTTATGGAGTAGAGATGATGTTCTATGGATACTTGTTATGGAGTAGAGATGATGTTCTATGGATACTTGTTATGGAGTAGAGATGATGTTCTATGGATACTTGTTATGGAGTAGAGATGATGTTCTATGGATACTTGTTATGGAGTGGAGATGATGTTCTATGGATACTTGTTATGGAGTAGAGATGATGTTCTATGGATACTTGTTATGGAGTAGAGATGATGTTCTATGGATACTTGTTATGGAGTAGAGATGATGTTCTATGGATACTTGTTATGGAGTAGAGATGATGTTCTATGGATACTTGTTATGGAGTAGAGATGATTGTTCTATGGATACTTGTTATGGAGTAGAGATGATGTTCTATGGATACTTGTTATGGAGTAGATGATGTTCTATGGATACTTGTTATGGAGTAGAGATGATGTTCTATGGATACTTGTTATGGAGTAGAGATGATGTTCTATGGATACTTGTTATGGAGTAGAGATGATGTTCTATGGATACTTGTTATGGAGTAGAGATGATGTTCTATGGATACTTGTTATGGAGTAGAGATGATGTTCTATGGATACTTGTTATGGAGTAGAGATGATGTTCTATGGATACTTGTTGTGGAGTAGAGATGATGTTCTATGGATACTTGTTATGGAGTAGAGAGTGATGTTCTATGGATACTTGTTATGGAGTAGAGATGATGTTCTATGGATACTTGTTATGGAGTAGAGATGATGTTCTATGGATACTTGTTATGGAGTAGAGATGATGTTCTATGGATACTTGTTATGGAGTAGAGATGATGTTCTATGGATACTTGTTATGGAGTAGAGATGATGTTCTATGGATACTTGTTATGGAGTAGAGATGATGTTCTATGGATACTTGTTATGGAGTAGAGATGATGTTCTATGGATACTTGTTATGGAGTAGAGATGATGTTCTATGGATACTTGTTATGGAGTAGAGATGATGTTCTATGGATACTTGTTATGGAGTAGAGATGATGTTCTATGGATACTTGTTATGGAGTAGAGATGATGTTCTATGGATACTTGTTATGGAGTAGAGATGATGTTCTATGGATACTTGTTATGGAGTAGAGATGATGTTCTATGGATACTTGTTATGGAGTAGAGATGATGTTCTATGGATACTTGTTATGGAGTAGAGATGATGTTCTATGGATACTTGTTATGGAGTAGAGATGATGTTCTATGGATACTTGTTATGGAGTAGAGATGATGTTCTATGGATACTTGTTATGGAGTAGAGATGATGTTCTATGGATACTTGTTATGGAGTAGAGATGATGTTCTATGGATACTTGTTATGGAGTAGAGATGATGTTCTATGGATACTTGTTATGGAGTAGAGATGATGTTCTATGGATACTTGTTACTGGAGTAGAGATGATGTTCTATGGATACTTGTTATGGAGTAGAGATGATGTTCTATGGATACTTGTTATGGAGTAGAGATGATGTTCTATGGATACTTGTTATGGAGTAGAGATGATGTTCTTTACACCAGAAGGTGCTGTCTTTAACAGAGTAGAGAAACTGTTCTTTACACCAGAAGGTGCTGTCTTTAACAGAGTAGAGATACTGTTCTTTACACCAGAAGGTGCTGTCTTTAACAGAGTAGAGATACTGTTCTTTACACCAGAAGGTGCTGTCTTTAACAGAGTAGAGATACTGTTCTTTACACCAGAAGGTGCTGTCTTTAACAGAGTAGAGAGAGTACTGTTCTTTACACCAGAAGGTGCTGTCTTTAACAGAGTAGAGAAACTGTTCTTTACACCAGAAGGTGCTGTCCTTTAACAGAGTAGAGATACTGTTCTTTACACCAGAAGGTGCTGTCTTTAACAGAGTAGAGATACTGTTCTTTACACCAGAAGGTGCTGTCTTTAACAGAGTAGAGATACTGTTCTTTACACCAGAAGGTGCTGTCTTTAACAGAGTAGAGATACTGTTCTTTACACCAGAAGGTGCTGTCTTTAACAGAGTAGAGGAAACTGTTCTTTACACCAGAAGGTGCTGTCTTTAACAGAGTAGAGAAACTGTTATTTACACCGAGAAGGTGCTGTCTTTAACAGAGTAGAGAAACTGCTATTTACACCAGAAGGTGCTGTCTTTAACAGAGTAGAGAAACTGTTATTTACACCAGAAGGTGTTGTCTTTAACAGAGTAGAGAAACTGTTATTTACACCAGAAGGTGCTGTCTTTAACAGAGTAGAGAAACTGTTCTTTACACCAGAAGGTGCTGTCTTTAACAGAGTAGAGATACTGTTCTTTACACCCAGAAGGTGCTGTCTTTAACAGAGTAGAGATACTGTTCTTTACACCAGAAGGTGCTGTCTTTAACAGAGTAGAGAAACTGTTCTTTACACCAGAAGGTGCTGTCTTTAACAGAGTAGAGAAACTGTTCTTTACACCAGAAGGTGCTGTCTTTAACAGAGTAGAGAAACTGTTCTTTACACCAGAAGGTGCTGTCTTTAACAGAGTAGAGAAACTGTTATTTACACCAGAAGGTGCTGTCTTTAACAGAGTAGAGAAACTGTTATTTACACCAGAAGGTGCTGTCTTTAACAGAGTAGAGAAACTGTTATTTACACCAGAAGGTGTTGTCTTTAACAGAGTAGAGAAACTGTTATTTACACCAGAAGGTGCTGTCTTTAACAGAGTAGAGATACTGTTATTTGAATCCACAGCGGAAAGTATTTAATTAACAGAGTCTAGAGAGACTGTTCTTTACACCAGAAGGTGTTGTCCATGTCACTATATTCTCCTTAAGAAGAGTCCACTGTGTTCCAATGATAAAAAACATTCAGATTGGTTTTATAATCTCCTTTCTATCAAGGTTCTTCATAAACATTCTCCATGTCTCTGCTTTATACTGCATAAGGATCCCCTGTGTCCCTTTGATCATTGATAATATCCATACAAGGTTGTTCACATGATGTTGACCATTGCCCTGTAGAGTCCTGACGGTCATACATTATATTGGTACATCCATGTAGATTCTGGTCATATGTTCCTGTGTGTCCTGTGTATAATATCCTGAGGGTCATACATACGTGGTATGATCCTGGTCTCAGAGTCCTGTATGTTGACATGTAGTTGTGACCTCTGGCAGAGGGAGGGGGCAGAGCTGTCTGGTCCGGGGAGGACCACCTGCGGGTGAGGGGTCATCACTATAGAAACAGGTCGTCCAAGACCATGGTTACCATGGTGATGTGGTACAGAGTTCGTCTGTAGTTCCAACCCGAACGCAGGAGGAGTGTTCTGTAACTGCCTCCCTGTACTGGACAAAGCTACAGGTCTTTAGTATGATGGCTAACACATTCTTCCCTATCAGGATCCCACTGACCCGGGCATCCCTGTACAGCAGCAGGTTACAGCCTCTGATCAATAGGGTTAGAATATTAATGGTTACCAGGCTGAGGATGGGATATAGCATCATCTTGTGTGGGACTATATTGATGCCCTGCATGGAGATCTCACTAAGAGACACACAGGGAAGGACTAGCAACAGGATGTAACAGTAGAAGAACATCAGTCCTTCAGCCCAGAGAGGGAGACCTTTCTTCAGGGGTTCCCAGAGATTAGCCTGAATATCCAGGATATCTAGCAGGTCCACCACCACCCAGAACAATCTGAAGACAGGAGAGGAATAAGATAATACACCAGAATATGTATTTTATTGTCCATTAACTTACAGGGAATGGACATGTCTTAATGCCCCCCAGAGGGTCTGGAGGCCATGGGCCTGGAGCAGTACCTGTTAGAATGGGTCAGGAACAGTACCTGTTAGAATGGGTCTGGAGCAGTACCTGTTAGAACGGGTCAGGAACAGTTCTACCTTTTAGAATGGGTCTGGAACAGTACCTGTTAGAATGGGTCAGGAACAGTTCTA
Source organism: Coregonus clupeaformis (assembly GCF_020615455.1). Taxonomy (NCBI): domain Eukaryota; kingdom Metazoa; phylum Chordata; class Actinopteri; order Salmoniformes; family Salmonidae; genus Coregonus; species Coregonus clupeaformis. The sequence continues at coordinate 19,545 of NW_025537727.1, read as the reverse complement.
CCTGTTAGAATGGGTCAGGAACAGTTCTACCTGTTAGAATGGGTCAGGAACAGTACCTGTTAGAATGGGTCAGTAACAGTTCTACCTGTTAGAATGGGTCAGGAACAGTTCTACCTGTTAGAATGGGTCTGGAACAGTACCTGTTAGAATGGGTCAGGAACAGTTCTACCTGTTAGAATGGGTCAGGAGCAGTTCTACCTGTTAGAATGGGTCTGGAACAGTACCTGTTAGAATGGGTCTGGAACAGTACCTGTTAGAATGGGTCTGGAACAGTACCTGTTAGAATGGGTCAGGAACAGTTCTACCTGTTAGAATGGGTCAGGAACAGTTCTACCTGTTAGAATGGGTCAGGAACAGTACCTGTTAGAATGGGTCAGGAACAGTTCTACCTGTTAGAATGGGTCAGGAACAGTTCTACCTGTTAGAATGGGTCTGGAACAGTACCTGTTAGAATGGGTCAGGAACAGTTCTACCTGTTAGAATGGGTCAGGAGCAGTTCTACCTGTTAGAATGGGTCTGGAACAGTACCTGTTAGAATGGGTCTGGAACAGTACCTGTTAGAATGGGTCAGGAACAGTTCTACCTGTTAGAATGGGTCAGGAACAGTTCTACCTGTTAGAATGGGTCAGGAACAGTACCTGTTAGAATGGGTCAGGAACAGTTCTACCTGTTAGAATGGGTCAGAACAGTTCTACCTGTTAGAATGGGTCAGGAACAGTTCTACCTGTTAGAATGGGTCTGGAACAGTACCTTTAGAATGGGTCAGGAACAGTACCTGTTAGAATGGGTCAGGAACAGTTCTACCTGTTAGAATGGGTCTGGAACAGTACCTTTAGAATGGGTCAGGAACAGTACCTGTTAGAATGGGTCAGGAACAGTTCTACCTGTTAGAATGGGTCTGGAACAGTACCTGTTAGAATGGGTCAGGAACAGTACCTGTTAGAATGGGTCAGGAACAGTTCTACCTGTTAGAATGGGTCTGGAACAGTACCTGTTATAATGGGTCAGGAACAGTTCTACCTGTTAGAATGGGTCAGAACAGTTCTACCTGTTAGAATGGGTCTGGAACAGTTCTACCTGTTAGAATGGGTCAGGAACAGTTCTACCTGTTAGAATGGGTCAGGAACAGTACCTGTTAGAATGGGTCTGGAGCAGTACCTGTTAGAATGGGTCTGGAGCAGTACCTGTTAGAATGGGTCTGGAGCAGTACCTGTTAGAATGGGTCAGGAACAGTTCTACCTGTTAGAATGGGTCAGAAACAGTACCTGTTAGAATGGGTCTGGAGCAGTACCTGTTAGAATGGGTCTGGAACAGTACCTGTTAGAATGGGTCTGGAGCAGTACCTGTTAGAATGGGTCTGGAGCAGTACCTGTTAGAATGGGTCTGGAGCAGTTCTACCTGTTAGAATGGGTCAGGAACAGTTCTACCTGTTAGAATGGGTCTGGAACAGTTCTACCTGTTAGAATGGGTCAGGAACAGTACCTGTTAGAATGGGTCAGGAGCAGTTCTACCTGTTAGAATGGGTCAAGAACAGTACCTGTTAGAATGGGTCAGGAACAGTTCTACCTGTTAGAATGGGTCTGGAACAGTTCTACCTGTTAGAAATGGGTCAGGAACAGTTCTACCTGTTAGAATGGGTCAGAAACAGTTCTACCTGTTAGAATGGGTCAGGAACAGTTCTACCTGTTAGAATGGGTCAGGAACAGTTCTACCTGTTAGAATGGGTCTGGAGCAGTACCTGTTAGAATGGGTCTGGAGCAGTACCTGTTAGAATGGGTCAGGAACAGTACCTGTTAGAATGGGTCTGGAACAGTACCTGTTAGAATGGGTCAGGAACAGTTCTACCTGTTAGAATGGGTCTGGAACAGTACCTTTAGAATGGGTCAGGAACAGTACCTGTTAGAATGGGTCTGGAACAGTACCTGTTAGAATGGGTCAGAACAGTTCTACCTGTTAGAATGGGTCAGGAACAGTTCTACCTGTTAGAATGGGTCAGGAACAGTTCTACCTGTTAGAATGGGTCTGGAACAGTACCTGTTAGAATGGGTCTGGAACAGTACCTTTAGAATGGGTCAGGAACAGTTCTACCTGTTAGAATGGGTCAGGAACAGTTCTACCTGTTAGAATGGGTCTGGAGCAGTACCTGTTAGAATGGGTCTGGAGCAGTACCCTGTTAGAATGGGTCAGAAACAGTTCTACCTGTTAGAATGGGTCTGGAACAGTACCTGTTAGAATGGGTCCGGAACAGTTCTACCTGTTAGAATGGGTCAGGAACAGTTCTACCTGTTAGAATGGGTCTGGAGCAGTTCTACCTGTTAGAATGGGTCAGGAACAGTTCTACCTGTTAGAATGGGTCTGGAACAGTACCTGTTAGAATGGGTCAGGAACAGTTCTTACCTGTTAGAATGGGTCAGGAACAGTTCTACCTGTTAGAATGGGTCTGGAACAGTACCTGTTAGAATGGGTCAGGAACAGTACCTGTTAGAATGGGTCAGGAACAGTTCTACCTGTTAGAATGGGTCTGGAACAGTACCTGTTATAATGGGTCAGGAACAGTTCTACCTGTTAGAATGGGTCAGGAACAGTTCTACCTGTTAGAATGGGTCTGGAACAGTTCTACCTGTTAGAATGGGTCAGGAACAGTTCTACCTGTTAGAATGGGTCAGGAACAGTACCTGTTAGAATGGGTCTGGAGCAGTACCTGTTAGAATGGGTCTGGAGCAGTACCTGTTAGAATGGGTCTGGAGCAGTACCTGTTAGAATGGGTCAGGAACAGTTCTACCCTGTTAGAATGGGTCAGAAACAGTACCTGTTAGAATGGGTCTGGAGCAGTACCTGTTAGAATGGGTCTGAACAGTACCTGTTAGAATGGGTCTGGAGCAGTACCTGTTAGAATGGGTCTGGAGCAGTACCTGTTAGAATGGGTCTGGAGCAGTTCTACCTGTTAGAATGGGTCAGGAACAGTTCTACCTGTTAGAATGGGTCTGGAACAGTTCTACCTGTTAGAATGGGTCAGGAACAGTACCTTTAGAATGGGTCAGGAGCAGTTCTACCTGTTAGAATGGGTCAAGAACAGTACCTGTTAGAATGGGTCAGGAACAGTTCTACCTGTTAGAATGGGTCTGGAACAGTTCTACCTGTTAGAATGGGTCAGGAACAGTTCTACCTGTTAGAATGGGTCAGGAACAGTTCTACCTGTTAGAATGGGTCAGGAACAGTTCTACCTGTTAGAATGGGTCAGGAACAGTTCTACCTGTTAGAATGGGTCTGGAGCAGTACCTGTTAGAATGGGTCTGGAGCAGTACCTGTTAGAATGGGTCAGGAACAGTACCTGTTAGAATGGGTCTGGAACAGTACCTGTTAGAATGGGTCAGGAACAGTTCTACCTGTTAGAATGGGTCTGGAACAGTACCTTTAGAATGGGTCAGGAACAGTACCTGTTAGAATGGGTCTGGAACAGTACCTGTTAGAATGGGTCAGGAACAGTTCTACCTGTTAGAATGGGTCAGGAACAGTTCTACCTGTTAGAATGGGTCAGGAACAGTTCTACCTGTTAGAATGGGTCTGGAACAGTACCTGTTAGAATGGGTCTGGAACAGTACCTTTAGAATGGGTCAGGAACAGTTCTACCTGTTAGAATGGGTCAGAACAGTTCTACCTGTTAGAATGGGTCTGGAGCAGTACCTGTTAGAATGGGTCTGGAGCAGTACCTGTTAGAATGGGTCAGGAACAGTTCTACCTGTTAGAATGGGTCTGGAACAGTACCTGTTAGAATGGGTCCGGAACAGTTCTACCTGTTAGAATGGGTCAGGAACAGTTCTACCTGTTAGAATGGGTCTGGAGCAGTTCTACCTGTTAGAATGGGTCAGGAACAGTTCTACCTGTTAGAATGGGTCTGAAACAGTACCTGTTAGAATGGGTCAGGAACAGTTCTACCTGTTAGAATGGGTCAGGAAACAGTTCTACCTGTTAGAATGGGTCTGGAACAGTTCTACCTGTTAGAATGGGTCAGGAAGAGTTCTACCCCTGTTAGAACGGGTCAGGAACAGTACCTGTTAGAATGGGTCTGGAACAGTACCTGTTAGAATGGGTCTGGAACAGTACCTGTTAGAATGGGTCAGAACAGTTCTACCTGTTAGAATGGGTCAGGAACAGTACCTGTTAGAATGGGTCAGGAACAGTTCTACCTGTTAGAACGGGTCAGAACAGTTCTACCTGTTAGAATGGGTCTGGAGCAGTACCTGTTAGAATGGGTCAGGAAAAAGTTCTACCTGTTAGAATGGGTCAGAACAGTTCTACCTGTTAGAATGGGTCAGGAACAGTACCTGTTAGAATGGGTCAGGAACAGTTCTACCCCTGTTAGAATGGGTCAGGAACAGTTCTACCTGTTAGAACGGGTCAGGAACAGTACCTGTTAGAATGGGTCTGGAACAGTACCTGTTAGAACGGGTCTGGAACGGTACCTGTTAGAATGGGTCAGAAACAGTACCTCGTTAGAATGGGTCAGGAACAGTTCTTACCTGTTAGAACGGGTCAGAGAACAGTTCTACCTGTTAGAATGGGTCAGGAACAGTACCTGTTAGAATGGGTCTGGAACAGTTCTACCTGTTAGAATGGGTTAGAAACAGTTCTACCTGTTAGAATGGGTCAGGAACAGTACCTGTTAGAATGGGTCAGGAACAGTTCTACCTGTTAGAATGGGTCAGGAACAGTACCTGTTAGAATGGGTCAGAGAACAGTTCTACCTGTTAGAATGGGTCAGGAACAGTTCTACCTGTTAGAACGGGTCAGGAACAGTACCTGTTAGAATGGGTCTGGAACAGTACCTGTTAGAACGGGTCTGGAACGGTACCTGTTAGAATGGGTCAGGAACAGTACCTGTTAGAATGGGTCAGAAACAGTTCTACCTGTTAGAACGGGTCAGGAACAGTTCTACCTGTTAGAATGGGTCAGAACAGTACCTGTTAGAATGGGTCTGGAACAGTTTTACCTGTTAGAATGGGGTCAGGAACAGTTCTACCTGTTAGAATGGGTCAGGAACAGTACCTGTTAGAATGGGTCAGGAACAGTTCTGCCTGTTAGAATGGGTCAGGAACAGTTCACCTGTTAGAATGGGTCAGGAACAGTTCCTACCTGTTAGAATGGGTCAGGAACAGTTCTATCTGTTAGAATGGGTCAGGAAACAGTTCTACCTGTTAGAACGCGGGTCAGGAAACAGTACCTGTTAGAATGGGTCAGGAACGGTACCTGTTAGAACGGGTCAGGAACAGTACCTGTTAGAACGGGTCAGGAGCAGTACCTGTTAGATGGGTCAGGAGCAGCTACCTGTTAGAATGGGTCAGGAACAGTTCTACCTGTTAGAATGGGTCAGGAAACAGTTCTACCTGTTAGAACGGGTCAGGAACAGTACCTGTTAGAATGGGTCTGGAACAGTACCTGTTAGAACGGGTCTGGAACGGTACCTGTTAGAATGGGTCAGGAACAGTACCTGTTGAGAATGGGTCAGGAACAGTTCTACCTGTTAGAGGCGGGTCAGGAAACAGTTCTATACCTGTTAGAATGGGTCAGGAACATTTACCTGTTAGAATGGGTCTGGAACAGTTCTACCTGTTAGAATGGGGTCAGAAACAGTTCTACCTGTTAGAATGGGTCAGGAACGGTACCTGTTAGAATGGGTCAGAAACAGTACCTGTTAGAATGGGTCCAGAGAACAGTTCTACATGTTAGAATGGGTCAGGAACAGTTCTACCTGTTAGAATGGGTCAGGAACAGTACCTGTTAGAATGGGTCAGGAACAGTTCTACCGTTCAGAATGGGTCTGGAGCAGTTCTGCCTGTTAGAATGGGTCAGAAACAGTTCTACCTGTTAGAATGGGTCTGGAACAGTACCTGTTAGAATGGGTCAGGAACAGTTCTACCTGGTTAGAATGGGTCAGGAACAGTTCTACCTGTTAGAATGGGTCTGGAACAGTTCTACCTGTTAGAATGGGTCAGGGAGAGTTCTACCTGTTAGAACGGGTCAGGAACAGTACCTGTTAGAATGGGTCTGGAACAGTACCTGTTAGAAGCGGTCTGGAACGGTACCTGTTAGAATGGGTCAGGAACAGTACCTGTTAGAATGGGTCAGGAACAGTTCTACCCCTGTTAGAAATGGGTCAGGAACAGTTCTACCTGTTAGAATGGGTCAGGAACAGTACCTGTTAGAATGGGTCTGGAACAGTTCTACCTGTTAGAATGGGTCAGGAACAGTTCTACCTGTTAGAATGGGTCAGGAACAGTACCTGTTAGAATGGGTCAGGAACAGTTCTACCTGTTAGAATGGGTCAGGAACAGTACCCTGTTAGAGATGGGTCAGGAACAGTTCTACCTGTTAGAATGGGTCAGGAACAGTTCTACCTGTTAGAACGGGTCAGGAACAGTACCTGTTAGAATGGGTCTGGAACAGTACCTGTTAGAACGAGTCTGGAACGGTACCTGTTAGAATGGGTCAGAACAGTACCTGTTAGAATGGGTCAGGAACAGTTCTGCCTGTTAGAACTGGTCAGAACAGTTCTACCTGTTAGAATGGGTCAGGAACAGTACCTGTTAGAATGGGTCTGGAACAAGTTCTACCTGTTAGAATGGGTCAGGAACAGTTCTCACCTTTAGAATGGGTCAGGAACAGTACCTGTTAGAATGGGTCAGGAACAATTCTACCTGTTAGAATGGGTCAGGAACAGTTCTACCTGTTAGAATGGGTCAGGAACAGTTCTGCACCTGTTAGAATGGGTCAGGAACAGTTCTACCTGTTAGAATGGGTCAGGAAACAGTTCTACCTGTTAGAACGGGTCAGGAACAGTACCTGTTGAATGGGTCAGAAACGGTACCTGTTAGAACGGGTCAGGAACAGTACCTGTTAGAACGGGTCAGGAGCAGTACCTGTTAGAACGGGTCAGGAGCAGTACCTGTTAGAATGGGTCAGGAACAGTACCTGTTAGAATGGGTCAGGAACAGTACCTGTTAGAATGGGTCAGGAACAGTACCTGTTAGAACGGGTCTGGAGCAGTACCTGTTAGAATGGGTCTGGAACAGTTCTACCTGTTAGAATGGGTCTGGAGCAGTACCTGTTAGAACGGGTCAGGAGCAGTACCTGTTACGGAGCTCCTCTTTCTTCTTGGACTGAGCGTCCACGTACTCCATGTGGTCTACTGCCACTAGACCTATAAACAGCACTGGGACACAGACCGAGAGGAGGACGGTCAGGGCCTTACGGGCCAGAGCATCCAGAGACCTTCTGTCAGCCTTGTAGTTCTGGTACACAAAGTACACCTGGAGAACAACAAAAAAGTAAATCAATCACATTTATTTTATAGCCCTTTTTACATCAGCAGTTGTCATAAAGTGATTTACAGATACCCAGCCTAAAAACCCCAAAGAGCAAGCAGTGCAGTGTCACGCCTACTTCTGCTCCTTCCCTCCAGCGTTCGACGTCGCCGGTCTACTAACCACCGGTCCTGGAAACACACATTGCGCACACCCTAGCAACCATCATTGCGCACACCTGCTCCCTCCCATCGTTACACACACCTGGACTTCATCTCACCACCCTGATTACTCCCTTCATATAGCCCTCAGTATCCTCTGTCATTGACAGTATTGTTTTTTAGGGTTACGTTGATGCCTTCCCCTTTTGTATTTTCTTCATGTTTATTATTAAACTCACCTTCTGCACCTGCTTCCTGGGACACCCCTGTGTATACGTTACAGAATACTGCCTCTCAGAAATATGGAAGCAGCAGACGTTAAGGATATCTCCGAACAGGGAACACCTACAGTGTCAACACCATGACCAGCTGGGTACGGTAATGGATGAGGTCCTCCACGTTCGCCTGAGGGGATTCATCTCCAACTAGCGGAGGACCCTCTACCACGATTCGTCCCAGCGAGCCAGTCCACCAGCCCATCCAGCAGTCCGCCCAGGTCAGCGATGCCCTATTGTCCCTCCCAGACAAATATGACTGTACCTCCATCCAAATTCCGTGGCTTCCCTTCTCCAGTGCTCTCTCTATTTCGCCCATCAGACAGGAGCCCCCACCACCGAGAGGTCCAAGGTTGCCACGGTCATTTCCCTGCTGACTGGATGGGCGTTGGAGTAAGGCTACAGCCGTCTGGGAGAGAGGAGAGGAGGAGCTGGGTTCCAATGAGAGGTTCATGGCGGTCTTGATCAATCCACCTGAGGGGCAGAGAGGGATGTGAGCGACTACTCCAACCCGGCCAGAGTGGCCCAGACTGCCTGCAGACTGTGGCAGCCTCCAGCGGATGGAGTAGAGCCGGCACTCCGCACCTTATTCAGAATAGGACTGCGCAGAGGTCCAGACGGAGTTGGCGTGTCGGGACGACAACCTTTCTGGATGCGCTAGCGATGGCCATCTGTCTGATCCATCTGGATAACCTCTCGAGAGCGCTGCAACCCTCCTCGTCTCTCACCTTCCTCTCTTGCCATCCTGAAACAGAGCCTGAATCCATGGAGGTAAGGGCCACACCTCCCGCAGCAGAGCGGCGTCGCTGGAGACGGCTGGGGCTGTGTTCCTATTGCGGCCAGGAGGGGCACCAGCTCCAGCGGTGTCCGGGTGCGTTCCAACCCAGGGTCAAAGGGACAGAAGGACGGCCTGTGATCATCCATCTCCCAGGGTAGGCGTGAGTATTCCATCATCATTGCTTTCTCTGCCCAAACCCTTCCTTGTTACATTTCACTGGCTGGCTGTCCCTCGCATTGTCTCTACTGCTCCTAGTGGACTCTGGTGTGTGGTAATTTCATCACAGCACCATTCAAACATCACCATGGGACCCCTGCACCAAGAAAGCCTTCCATTCCTCATCACCGAGGCACTGTCACATAAAGTCATCCTCTTACTCCTCTGGCTCCAACGTCATGGCCCCATCATCTCCTGGTCGAGATGGAGATCACTATCTGGGCACCCCGGATGTCGGAAGACCTGCTTTCCCTTACCCTGTGGTTCCACGCTGGTTGAGAGTCCTGTGGTTGCTCGTCGGTGTTCCAGGCATTCGAACGAGGTGTTCTGGGGACATGCTTGGGCGTTAGGTGGTCATTTCCATGACGTCCTGATCTACTCGGCCCTTGGAGGATCACGTCGCCACGCGTCCGGGTAGTCCTGGGACGCCTCCTGGAGAACCACCGGTCACGTCAAAGCAGAGGACGCGCCAGTTCCATCAGGCCGCTGTCTCCTTTTTTTGGGATATCGGATCAGCCCACAGGAGTGGTTCATGGAGGAGAGGAAGGTTGAGGCAGTCAGTTCATGGCCAGTCCCTAGCACCACATAAAGGGACTACAACAGTTTTGGGGTTTGCCAACTTCTACCACTGCTTCATTAACTTCAGTCCATCACCCTCTCCTCTCTCCGCAAAGGGTTAGTGTGGAGTCCTGCAGCCGACGCAGGCCTTCTCACTGAAGGGGTGTTTCACCTCACGCCCATTGCAAAAACACCCAGAACCTACGCTGTCCTGCGTGGTGGAGATGGACGCCTAGAAGGGCGTGGGCAAGTCCTGTCACAGCGCCAAGGTAATCCACACAAAAATTGTATTCATGTGCATACTACTCAAAACAACTGTCTCTCCTGCAGAGAAGAAATATGACGTCGGCGACCGGGAGCTTCTGGCGTGACGTTGGCACTAGAAGCAAAGCCGATGCCCTGGCCCCGTCTCCACGATCAGGAGAGGTTCCTGTCCTGAATGCGCCCATCATACTGCCCTCCCCCGAATCATCGCCCCCCATGCTTTGGGATGTAGTACACGGAGATCCGCCAGGCTCTGGAGAGGGAACCACGTCTGCTACCTGCCCTCTGGTGCGCAGCCTACATTCCGATGGAGGTAAGGGAGATCGGCTCTTGACCTGGGTGCATCTCTGGTTGCTGGACACCCAGGTATCACCCGCATTCCATTCAATGTATCTCTAGAAAGTACTGGTGGCCCACCTTGGCACATGACTTCCGCTCATATGTCAACTCCTGCTCTGTATGTGCCCAAACAAATCTCCCCGGCTACGCTCCAGCAGGGAAGCTCCTTCCCTTCCCGGTGCCTCATGGCCCCTGGTCTCATCTGACCATTAATTTGTCATTGATCTCCCTCTAGTGGTTTCCTAATATTATAGTTGTTGTGGACAGATTCTCTAAATCCTGCCGTTTATCCCTCTCTCGTTCTCCTACCGCTCTCAGTGCTGAGGCACTGTTCCAAGCAGATCTTCCGACACTAGGCCTTCCGGGAGGACATACGTCTCCGACCGCGTGGCCCCCAATTCACATCATGGGTATGGAGAAGCGTGCACGGGCAGACCTTCCAGTGTGTTCCTGGGATATCTGGCCAGCCCTGGCTCCGTGGGACCCCGAGCCAGACTGAAGCTCTGCGGTGGATGAGTGGTTCATGCGTGTAGAGGAGGTTTGGAACGATGCCCACGTGAAGCGCCTCACCGCCACCAAAGTGAGAGGCTCCCATGTTTCATCCTGGTGCTCGCTTACGGCCCCCCACCAGGAACCTCCCGTCGTCTGCTCTAGGAAGCTGCTTGCGGTGCTTGTGGGGCCCTTCGCCATCCTCCGGAGGGTCAATGCCAGGCCTACAGTTACAACTCCCCACTAACTGCCAACTCACCCTCCTTTCCGTTTCCCTCCTCCAGGCTGGGGTGTCCCCGTCCCCCTGGCTGATGCACCGTCCCACGACACCTCTGCCTCCTGGACATCGAGGGGACCCCGCCTGGTTTGGTCCCTCTGGACTCCTGATGTACGTGGGGTCGGCTCAGTACCTGGTGGACTGGGAGGGGTCGGTCCTGAGAAGCGCTCTTGGCCGGACACGAATCTATTTTCCATCTCTGCCGTCCGAGACCGCTCCTCGCCCGCGGGCCGTCCTCCTGGCCAGCGTCGCCGCGGCCGGAACTGCATCGGGGTAGGCGGACTGTCATTCCTGCTCCCTCCCTCCGGCACTCGACGTCACCGGTCTGTAACCACCGGTCCTGGCAAAACCCACCATTGACACACCTGGCAACCATCATTGCACACACCACCTGGCAACCATCATTGCGCACTTTACCTGACCTTCATCACCACCCTGGGACCATTCTCCCTTCATCAGCCCTCAGTAGCCTCTGTCATCAGGCCGTCTTGGTTTTGTTACGTTTTCGTATTTTCTTCATGTTTATTATTATTAAACTCACCCCTTCTACCTGTTCCTTGACTCCGCTGTATAAGTTTTCAGCAGACGCATTTCAGCCAAGGGTCACACATCATTAACCCATAAGACTCTAAGCGTCAAGTAGGGGTTGCTTCTACTAAGCTATATGGAATTGTTTTAAGAAGGTCATACCAAGGATCACTTTGATTTAGAATTTCAAGACCTTAAGTCTCCCCCAAATTATCAAATACATGTATTTTTGTGCCACCTGTATGCCCATATAAAACACAAATGAATAACAGATTCCTTTCGCATGGGAATGACAGATAGTCCCCCCAAACATTATCTAAAGGAAGTTTGTTCTGAAGTGACTGTCATCTAAGAGATTCTGGCACTAAACAGTCTTCATATATACCGACTTCCATTCATTTTATTATTTTTCAACTGGTACCAGGGTACACAACAGACCAAAGTCTTGAGGGCTGCTTGGGCCTAGAGCAAAGACATCGATATGTACTGTGTTTTGTGAGTCTCCCACTTTACACAGAGGGCGATATTAGACAGAAGTTGGCAGATTGGCTGTACCGACTTGCAGACAGGTTCCAAGACTCTTGTGGGATTTATAAATTATTTGGTCGTTAGAGTCTCATCTTTCCATAGGTGTTATGAAATGTAATGTCTGCTAGTATTTCAAACTGTATGACACTGTCTTATGTTGCTGGACCCCAGGAAGAGCTGGCTAGCTGCCTTAGCAGAACTAATGGGGATCACATAATAACCTAGGAAAAGTAGCTGCTGCCTTGGCAGGAACTAATGGGGATCCATAATAAACCCCAGGAAGAGTAGCTGCTGCCTTGGCAGGAACTAATGGGGATCCACATAATAAACCCCCAGGAAGAGTAGCTGCTGCCTTGGCAGGAACAATGGGGATCCATATAAACCCAGGAGAGAGTAGCTGCTGCCTTGGCGGGGAACTAATGGGGATCCACACAAACCCCAGGAAGAGTAGCTGCTGCCTTGGCAGGAACTAATGGGGATCATAATCGCTTCCAGGAAGAGTAGCTGCTGCCTTGGCAGGAACTAATGGGATCCACAATAAACCCCCAGAAGAGTAGCTGCCTTGGCGGGAACTGGCGGAATCTGTCGCCCCCCCAGAAGAGTAGCTGCTGCCTTGGCAGAACTAATGGGGATCCTTAAAAAACCCCAGGAAGAGTAGCTGCTGCCTTGGCAGAACCAAGCCGGATCCTTAAAAACCCCAGGAAGCCAGCTGCTGCCTTGGCAGGAACTAATGGGGATCCATAATAAACCCCCAGGAAGAGTAAGCTCTGCCTTGGCAGGAAACTAATGGGGATCCAATAAACCCCAGGAAGAGTAGCTGCTGCCTTGTGAGGAACTAATGGGGATCCATAATAAACCCAGGAAGAGTAGCTGCTTGGCAGGAACTATGGGGATCCAGACATAAACCCCAGGAAGAGTAGCTGCTGCCTTGCTTCAGGAACTAATGGGGATCCAATGAACCCCAGGAAGAGTAAGCGCTGCCTTGGCAGGAGACTAATGGGGATCCATAATAAACCCCACCGGAAGTAGCAGCAGCGCTTGGAGGAACTAATGGGGGATCCATAATAAACCCCAGGAAGAGTAGCTGCTTGTCACGCTCTGGCTCCGACTCTTTATGTTGAGCCAGAGTGTGTTGCGTTCTGTGTGGGTTATTTCTATGTTGGGTGTTCTGATATATTGTTTTCTGGGTTGGCTTTATTGACTCCCAATCCAGAGGCAACGAGCTGTCAGCTGTTCGCTGGTTGTCTCTGATTGTTGGGAGCCATATTTAAACTCTGTTTTGCCTTTGTGTTTGGTGGTTTCTTGTTTCGAGGTAGTTTAGTTTCACCGTGGTGCGCTGTCACGCGTTATCGCCTTTGTTTGTTTTGATGTTTGCCATTTATTAAAGAAGATGTTTTGCTCGCTTCCTTGTAGTCTCTCCTTACCTCGACGTTCGTGACAGAAGAACCCACCTTACCAGACCAAGCAGCGTGTTCAGGAGCCATCGCTGGAGAATCTCGTGGCAACCTCGACTGGATCAAGCAAACGTACGAGAGAGAGGATGGACGTGGGAGGAGATGAGATTGCGCAGTTTGGCATAGAGGAGAGAGACGTTAGCGAGGGAGAGACCCCAGGAAATTTTTAGGGGGCTCACGACGTTGGGGCAGCAGATGTACGGTGCAGAGCGGTGCAAAGCGTTGGCAGAGAAGGCCGCCAGGTAGCGGGCCACTGGGCACAGAGGAGAGGGAAAGTGTGGAGACACGGCGAGAGGACCATGGGTGTGTTACCCAGTCTGGTCCGGCCCGTTCCTGATCTCCCCGTGGGGCCGAAATAGTGGTGTGTCCTTTCCCCAGTACGGTCCGGCCTGTTCCTGCCATTCCCACCAAGAAGGCAGCGTGCTTGGCGTCGTCAGCCCAGCCCGGCCTGTTCCTGCCATTCCCACCAAGTCAGTGGTGTGCGTGTGTCCAGCCCAGCCTGTCCCTGCTCCACGCAGACAAAGCCTCGGTGTGCGTCGCCAGCCCAGCCCGGCCTGTCGCCACTGCTCCACGCACAAAGCCTCCCGGTGTGTCGTGCCGCCAGCCCAGCCCGGCCTGTCCCTGCTCCACCTTTCCCAAAGCCTACGTGTGGCGCCAGCCCAGCCCGCTGTCCCTTCTCACGCACAAAGCCTCCCGGGTGTGCGCGCCAGCCTTGGCCTCCCTGCTCCACGCCAAAGCCTACGGTGTGCGTCACCAGCCCACTTGCCTGTGTCCCTGCTCCACGCACAAAGCCTCCCGGTGTGCGTCAGCCCCTCGGCCCGGAGTTCCTGCTGCGCTTTCGCCGCCAGGAGTACGGTACGTCAGCCTCGTTCAGCCCGTTCCTGCTATCGCACCAGCCCGGTGCGAGTCGTCAGCCAGTCAGCCCGGCGCTGCTCCACGCACGCCAAGCGGCGACCGTCAGCCAGGTCCCGGTCGTTCTGCCTCACGCTTAGCCGGGTGCGCGTAAGTCAGCCTGGTTCCAGCCCGGTCCTCTACTGCACAGGCCAGGGAGCGAAGCAGTCAGTCCCGGCACAACCCGTGCCTGAGTGACCAAATGCCAATTCGGAGGTTCCTCAACTGCTCCCCCTGAGCTGGAAGCCTCTCCCCCTCCTGTTCATCTCGTCCAGTCCAGCTCCAGCCAGCAGGATTGACCGGACCAGGGGCTACTCTCGGTGTTTGTTGTAGGGTTTGGTCGCCGGAGCCGGAACCGCCCCGTGGAGGTATACCCAGCCTCCCTGTTTTGCTATTTCGAGGCGCGTTGATCTCAGCCTGCCCCAGGGGGACTCGCCACTTCTCTGGCTCCGGGACTCTTTTGCCCAGCCAGAGTGTGTTCGTTCTGTGTGGGTTATTTCTATGTTGGGTGTTCTAGGTTGTTGTTTTCTGGTTTGAGCTTAATTGACTCCCAATCAGAGGCAATGAGTGTCAGCTGTTCGCTGGTTTGTCTCTGATTGGGAGCCATTCAAACTGTTTTCACTTTGCGTTTGTGGTTCTTGTTTCAGGGTAGTTTAGTTTTCACCGTGTACCTGTCACGTTATCGCCCTTTGTTGTTTTTGGTGGGTGTTTCCATTTATTAAAGAAGATGTCTGCTTGTAACGCTTCTTTAGTCTACTCCAAACGTTACGTTGACACACTGCGCCTTGTAGGAACCAACGGGGATCCTACTCACCCCCACGGAAGAGTAGCTTACTGCCTTGGCAGGAGGAAGTAATGAGGATCTATAAACCCCAGGTAGTGAGGGGTCATAATAGTTTGTAGGCCAAACCGTTTTGGACTTTACAGATGATTTCATGAGAAAACCTTGGTTTTTCGGGATGTCTCATGGTCCCAGCCAAACACCGTCTAGCTCTCACCTTTACTTGCAGATGTGAAGTGCTTATTACATGGCGGATGCGGATTGAGACATCAAATGCAAAATATTCAGCTATCTAGTTTAAACTGGACAGATGTTGATAGGGATGTTTTTATACTGTTCATTTCATTTTGCAAGCGCGGACATCGACCTTTTAGTTTATATATTTTTTTTTATAATAGAACAACATTTGTAAAAAATGAAAACAACAAAATGATAACTAACTACAACAAATGGAAAATCAAATACCTTGATCTCCAGGACAAAGATATAGAGGAACCAGAGTATCATGGCGTAGCCTGCCGGCTAGCGGTTACCTGGCCCCAACCCGTGAGCGCCACGTCCGCAACACGATGAGGAAGCAGAGGTCACCTTACCATCACCATGATACAGATACCATGTTTCGTCAGAAAAATGTGTTATTATTATTATTAATAATAGTTGTTTTAGTGCATGTTTGTAATTCCAATGTTCCTGCACTATGGTCATATAATAGTATTGTTTCTAATTATCATGCTCCTGCACTGTTTTTTGGAGTGTGTAGATTATCTTTAATATTGCAGATAGATTGTAACTTCCATCAATGTAATTCTCCGCATCACTTCCCCCATATGTTTTCTATATACAGCATATGATGGGAGAACAGAGTATTTGATACACTGCCAATTTTGCCAGGTTTTCCCACTGCCTATGACATGTAGAGTTCTGTGTAGTCATTGCTTATGATTTTAAGTAAATAATTTGCACATTTATTGCATATATCATCCATATTTGATTACATTTCCAATATCCTGCTTAAATGAAATTCAGGGTAGAGTAATGTATATACAATTATGATGGTCTACTGCATTCTGTTCCTATCAACACTTTTTAAACTTTTGGTGCCAGCGAATGACATACAGTGGAGAACAATGTTGACCCACTGCAGTTTGAAGTTTCTGCACCTGGAAGCATGTACAGTCCCTTACAATTTTTATCATAAGTCTTACACCCTTCAACTGCAGAGACGGAATCTAAAACAAAAATCCAGACAATCACATTGCTGCTGATTTTTTAAATAGTGTTGCATTTTATTGCATGGCCATAAATACCCCGATCACCTACAACCCAGTAAAATTCGGCTCTCACAGACCTGTTAGTTTTTTCTTTAAACCCTCCTGTTCTCCCTCCCTACCTGTATTAACTGCACCTGTTTAACTCGTTACTGTATAAACACCTGTCCACACTCAATCAAACAGACTCCAACCTCTCACAATGCCAAACCATGAGGCTGTGTAAGGATGGGTGGCAGGCCTGCACAGGCTGGGGGATGAGCTGCAGACAATAGGCAAGCAGCTTGGTACAGAAGGCAGCAACTGTTAGGCGCAATTATTAGAAAATGGAAGAGTTCAATACGTCTTAATCCCTCGGAATATGCAGGGCTCCATGCAGATCTCACCTCGTGGGCATCATGATCATGAGGAAAGGTGAGATGCCCAAACTACACCCCAACACATATGATGCCTAGAAGAGAGCTGGGACCACAGTCAAAGACAACAGTAGTAGCACTACGCCGTCATGGATTGGAAATCACGCACGCGCACGAAGGTCCCCCTGCTCCAGAAGCTGGCGCGTATCCAGGCCCCGTCTGAAGTTTGCCAATGACTATCTGGATGATCCAGAGAGAATGGAGGAGGGGAGTCATGTGTCCCAAGTAGATTAAATCTGTCTTTTTGGTCTAAACTCCTACTTCGTGTTTAGGAAGAAGAGAAGGATGGAGTACAACCCCAGGAGCACCATCAGCCATAGGCATGGGGTGGAAACATAATTATTGGGGTCTGCTTTTTCTGCAAAGAGACAGAGGCGACTGCACCGTATTGAGGAGGAGGATGGATACAGAATACCATGTATGTGAATCTTGGCCAACAACCTCCTTCCCCTCAGCCAAGGCACGACAAGAGAATGGAGTCGTGGCTGGAGTATTTACAACATGACATGACCAGGAAACACACAGCCAGGGCAACTAAGAATTGGCTCCTTAAGCATCTCAGGGTCCTGGGTGGACAGCCAGTCTCCAGACCCCAGACCAATAGAAAATCTTTGGAGGGAGCTGAAAGTCATGTGCCCAGCGACAGCCCCGGAAACCTGAAGGATCAGAAGGTCTGTATGGAGGGTAATTTAAATCCCTGCCACTGTCTGTGCAAACACTGGTCAAGACCTACAGGAAGCATTATGATACGCTGTAATTGCAAACAAAGGTTTCTGTACCAAATATTAAGTTCTGCTTTTCAATCATTATCAAATGCTTATGTCATGCAATAAAATGCAAATTAATTACTTAAAAATCATACAATGTGATTTTTTCTGGATTTCTGTTTTAATTCCGTCTCCTCACAGTTGAAGTGTACCTATATAAAGTAACCTCCACCATGCTTTGTAAGTAAAAACCACCTGCACAGTGGCAGTGTATCAAATACTTATTTCTCCACTGTAAGAGAAAGAAGTCATGACTAAGCTTGATTGAGTCTCATATGTATATCTCACTAGATCAGGATATTTAAGCCTCCATATATCTACTACTTCCTAATCTATCCATGACAGTTCCACGATTTTCCTTAAGAGCTTATAGGGGTGATAGTTTTATGGTGATTTCCTTTACCCAAATTGACATTTATTTAAAAAAACAGTATTATAATCTCCCTGCATAATAATAGAGGTTTTGAATTGCTTGTTTGAGATTGTGTTCTTATACTCTATTGCAAAAGTGTGATCTCATTATTTAGTCCATAAGGTTAATGGTACACTCTGTTTATAATTAATAACATATTTAAAATAATCCATCTACCTTGCCGGATCTGTTTGACAATTTCACATTCGGATCAAAATTGCTGTTAATTAATATCCATCTTGCCTTACATGAGTTTCTTTGCCTTTATGGGAAAGTATACCCCATTCCTTTCACGTAACTTCATCTAGAATTGTTGAATGAGTTTCCTGTGAACATGATATTATATTCCTTCTCTTGGAGCCATGTAAATATTGTTCTTCTTTTATTATTATCTGCTAATACATTACAATTATAACTGCTATACTGCTTATTTCACCACATACTGTAATGAGATGGTTTCAAATCTATTATTTATCGTTATTGTTTGTAATTCTCTGCTCCTGCACTATGATTATTATAATTTTATTTTGTAAAAAATTCCCATGCTCCTGAATTATGTGCTCAATTCCTTATTATATCCTATGGTATTTTCATTTGTAAACACGGCACCCACTTATAAAGAGACACTCGATCTTAATGGGGACTACACTGACTGAATAAGGTTTATCAATATTAATAGTAATAATATGTATAAAAATATGTCTGTTATGATCTTCCTGGGCCCGTGATTTCTGTTCACCACCTGGAGTGTGGGAGGCATCTCGTCAGGCCATGCCACTCATAATCAGCAGGGTGGATAGGCAGACAGAAACTGGTTGGTGGGAGGAGGCACCATCTGGCTGAGGCAGGAGGAGGTCTGTTGGGAGGTGTAGTGTGGTCCTCAGCTAAATAAAGGCAAATTCAAATAAGGACTGTACAGTAGACTGTAATTCTCACTCATGGCTGGGGTTTTCACGGGGGAGGGGGGGGGAATAGGGGGGGTTAGTGGAGGGAGGAGGGGCGGAGGTGAGGAGAAGGAGGGGGGGGGGGGGGGGTAGGAGGGGTTTGTGGAAGGCTAGGAGGGGGGGGGGGGGGGATGTGTGGTGGGGAGGAGGAGGAGGAGGAGAGAGAGGAGGGAGGAGGAGGAGAGGGAGGAGGGAGGAAGGGGAAGGAGGGAGGGAGAGAGAGGAAGAGAGGGGGGGGGGGGGGGGAGGGAGGAGGTAGGAGGGGATTTGTGGAGGAGCTGGGGAGGGAGGGAGGGAGGAGGGGAGGGAGAGGGAGGGGGGGGGGGGGGGGGGGGGGGGGGAGGGAGGAGGGAGAGGGGGGGGGGGGGAGGGGGGGGGGGGGGGGGGGGGGGGGGGGGGAAGGAGAGAGAGGAGAGGGGGGGGGGGGGGGGGGGGGGGGGGGGATAGGGAGGAGGAGGGAGAGAGAGAGGGAGGAGAGAGAGAGGGGGGAGGGAGGGAGAGGAGAGAGAGGGGGGGGGGGGGGGGGGGGGCCAGGGGGGGGGGTGTGGAGGAGCTGAGGGAGGGAGGAGGAGGAGGAGGGAGGGGGGGGGGGGGGGGGGGGGGGAGGGAGGGAGGGAGGAGGAGGAGAGGAGGGGAGGAGGAGAGAGGAGGAGGGAGGAGGGGGGGGGGGGGGGGGGGGGGGGGGGGGGGGGGGGGGAAGGGGGAGGTAGGGGGGGTGTGGAGGCTGAGGAGGGGAGGAGGAGGAGGGAGGGAGGAGGAGAGGGAGGGGAGGGAGAGAGGGAGGAGGGGAAAGGGAGGGAGGGGGGGGGGGGGGGGGGGGGGGGGGGGGGGGGGGGGGAGAGGAGGGGGGGGGGGGGGGGGGGGGGGGGGGGGGGGGGGGGGGGGGGGGGGGGTAGGC
>NW_025537726.1:0-28596 GCF_020615455.1 Coregonus clupeaformis | reverse complement strand
AGAGACTAAAACGGATGTGTAACGATCCCGGCGTCTGGTCGGGTCCTGTCTGGTGACTTTTTTTGTTTGATCTCCAGTTTCCCGAGGGTTCGGGATCCCGGCTCTCTTGATTTCCCACCTGCATCCCATCAGCAATCTGCACACCTGTCCTGATCTCACCCTTCTTAGGCTCTGGCTATCATCCAGTTCCCTGCCGGATCTACTACAGTGTTTCCTTGTCTTAGAGCCTAGCGTTAGTTTTGTTTTCACCTTGTTGTTTTTTCTTACTTCCCTTTTGTTCCATCTGCATCTCACTTCATCCCCTCTGCTTGGTCGGCTGCCGGTCAGGATGATCACCACCCCCACCACTATCCCCCGCCGCTCTGTTCCCTGGATTATTCAGCATCACTCTTGAATTTGTAATAAACACTCACCTTCGTTTCAACTCCCTTGTCTGTTCTTCTGTTCTGGCTTAGCACTCGTGACGACATCCAATTGGCCCGCCCTACTCTGTTCCCATGCCATTACCCATCAGGAGAAGATGTTGGGCCATCATACCCGGTACTACAGGAGATCGCGTTGTCGTTGAACCTTTCTCGTCTGCGGTCAGTTTGTGGATCCACTCTTTCCCATCTTCCTGCCGCTTCTGGAGTGTGTCCTTCCGTGAGCCCAAGGTTCCGGCCGCCGGATAAATATGGGGAGCTGGGAAGATGCCGTTCCTTTTATGCAGTGTGGATTGTTTCGATCTACAGCCCTACTCTTATGCCCGGACAAGGCTAGGATAGCCTTTGTGATTGCGTTGCTGCGTGGTCGAGCGCTGGAGTGGGCTTCAGCCGTTTGGGACGACAGACCCCTGCATGCTTCATACCGGGGGTTCCCGGCCGAGATGAAGCTCTTCACCATTCCGTCCGAGGGGGCGAGCTAGGCGCCTGTTTCGCTTCACCAAGAACTCGGCGTGCCGCTGTGATCGTTCAAGGCGTTGGCTGTGGAGAGTGGGTGGAGGAGGGAGTCTCTGCTGCGGCCTTTTACCGGGGTCTGTCGAGCAGCTCAGGGATGAGTTGATCTCCTATCCGGGCCTAGTGACCTGGACAGCTTGTAGCCTTGTCTATTCGGGTGATATCGGTCCAGCGGGGGAGAAGCAATGGGGTCCGTCCAATCGTCGCTTCTCGTTCCCAGTCGGGTCGGGTGGTGGACCAACATCATTCTCCCACGTTTGTCCTTTGATTCTCCCATCAGTGGCGGTCCGGTCCATGGCGTAACAACTCTCTATGTGGTACTCTTCTCCACTTTGGTCTCCTCGCTATTGGGAGGACTTTTGCAGCCAGTTTCAACCTCTCTACCTCTGTCTTTCTCTTGTAACAATCAGAGCTTAGCGATTAACGCTTTTGTCGATTCAGGTGCCGATGGAAGCTTTCTTGATGCGAGTTGGTGGAACAGCTGGGCTTTCCGAGGACAATTGCGGGAAGCCATTGGGCGACCACTCTGAGCGGCGTAGTCTGCCTATCCCGATGAGGACTCTTAGATCCGGTTGTCGGGAATCATTCTGAGATGATTTCATTCTTCATTCTCCTCTTCCCATTTCCTCTGTCCTTGATCCTGGCTGAAGAACACAATCCCTGTTCTTGTCGAATAGTTGTTGATTTCATCTACTGTCTCAACTCCTGCCCCCATTCGGTTCCCATCATGATTGAGGCTAAACCCCCCAGATTTGTCCCTGGTTCCCGAGACATATCACGATTTGGGGGAAGTTTTCATAACGGCTCTGTCACTCCCTCCCCACCACCATATGATTGTGCCATCAACCTGTTCCCTGGAGCTGTCTACCCCAGGAAGGTTATACAGTATCTCCCGACCTGAGCGTGAGGCTTTGGAACCTACATCAAGGAGTCCCTACTCTGTCTCGTTGTCCTCTCATCACCCCTGGATCAGATTCTTCTTTGTGGGTATGAAGGATGGCTCTCTTTCCCTGTATTGATTACTCGGGGGTTAATGACATCCCGGTCAAAACAGTATCCCCTGCCCTTGATGAGTTCTGCCTTCGACTCCTTACAGGGTGCTACGGTGTTCACCAAGCTAGACCTATGTCTATCACTAGTCCGGATCAGAGGGGGGGGAGTGGTTGGCGGGTTTCAATACACGATGTCACTTGAGTATCAGGTGATGCCTTTGGACTACCAATGCTCAGCGGTATTCCAGAGTATGGTGAGCGGCGTCCTGAGAGATATGGTCGTCTCTTTGTGTTTGTTTACCTGATACATTCTGATCTTCTCGAAGGAACCTTCCGACCTCGTCCAGCATGTCCGGCAGGTTCTGTCGCGGTTGTTGGAGATTGTTCGTGAGCCGTCGTTTCACGCCCTCCACATCCTTTCTCGGTACATCATCTCAGGGAGAGATTATGACCGGGGAGAGTTGCGGTTCTGGAATGGGCCCACCGATGCGAGATTCAGCTCCAGAATTTTTGGGGTTTCGAATTTCTACCTCGATTCATCCGGGATTACAGCTGTGCCTCCGTTAACTCCTTGACTTCCTTCAACCTTCAAGTGGAATCCGGAGGCGGATCGAGCGTTTCTGGAGTTTGAAGGGCGGTTCACCGCACCGATTCTCTCTCAACCGGACCCGGCCCGTCAGTTTCGTTGAAGTGGGCCGCGTCTGATGTGGGGGTTAGCGCCATCTGTCGCAGCGATGCTCCACGACATAAACTCCTCCCTCGCCTACTACTCTGTCGCCTTTCGCCTGCGTTCATGTGGTAACCGGAGCTTCTCCGGTGAAACTTGCCTTGGAGGAGTGGCGCCACTGGTTGGAGGGCGGACACGTTTTTGTCTGGACTACCACAAAATCTTCTACTGCAATCCTACTCTCCTTCCAGTTTGTTTTTGATTCAAGTTTTCCCTGCTTCCACCTGATCTAAGACGGCAAGGCGGGCCCTTTCCCGGATATTCTCAGCGGAGGAGAGTGGGTCCAAGACCAGACAATTCTCCCCGGAACTCGTCGTGGGAGCTTATGTGGAGATTGAGGGGAGGTGCTGGCGGCCTCGACTCAGCCCGGTCGGTAGCGTCCACGGTCGGTTGTTTGTGCCTGTCGTTTCTGCTGTCCTCTTCCCACCCAGCAAGATGGCTTGTCACCCTGCGTGGCTCGGACAATCGTTTCTTCGCAGCGTTTTTGGTGGCCTGCCACTGGCCGAGGATACTCGGGGGTTTTGTTGCTGCCTGTCCAGTGTGTGCGCAGAATAAGATACCAATCGCCCAGCTCTGACTACTTCCCCCCCCCTTCCATTCCCGGCGACCATGGTCGCTCTCCTGATTCCTGGGTTGCCCGCTTCTGAGGAACACGGTCGTTCTGACTATCGTGGACAGATTCAGCAGTTCGCCCACTTTGTGCCGGTTCCCAAGCTTCCCTCTCCTCGGCTCATCCTGTTAGGGTTTTCGTCCCGGTTTCCCAGTGATCTCGTTTCCGACCGTGGCCCTCAGTTTTCTGCTGTCTGGAATCCTTCTGTTTGGCCATTGAGCTACAGTCAGTCTCACATCTGGTTTTCACCCCCAATCCATTCAGCGGAGAGAGCCCGCCAGAAGATGAATCCACGCTCCGCTGCCTGGTCTCTTCCATCCCCACCTCCTGGGTCTCTCTGTTGCCTTGGGTTGAGTATACCCACAATACTCTCCCTACATCTGCCACTGATGTCTCCCCTTCCAGTGCCTGTATGGCTACCAACCTCCCTGTTCCCTTCTCAGGAGGAAGGGCTCTCAGTACTTCTGTTCCCCATATTCGTCGTTGCCACCATCGGCCAAACACTCTTAGAGTTTCACCGGTATCACTCCAGGCGAATCGTCGCGGATCCCCTCCCACCTATTCCATCGGAGTTTTTTGGCCACCCGGGATCTTCCGTTACGGACTGAGTCTAGGGTTGTTACAAGTTCATTGGTCCGTTTGTGGTGGAGAGGGTGATCAATCCGGTGCAGTTCGACTCAAACTCCCGAGCTCAGAGTCCATCCCACCTTTCATGTCTCCTGCCTCAAGCTGTTTTCCTCAGTCCTCTGTTGCCTCCTCCGCCTCCTCCTCCTCCTCCTCATATCGGGTGGTCCTCCCTCCCCGGTGCTCGCATCATAATTCCAGACGGCGGGGCGGGGTTTCCAGTATCTCGTGACTGGGAGGGGTATGAGTCCTAAGAGGGGTTGATTCCCGGCGCGTCCTAGATGCTACCTCATCATGACTTTTCCCTCCATCCTGGCGCTCCGGAGTCCGCCCGGTGGCGATTATCGGTTCGATCCATCTGAGTCGGTCCTTCTTACTAGTTTTTTGTTGTGATGGCTCCGTTTCCCGGTTGCCTCGGGGAGCTCTCTTATTTCCCACCTGATCCCTCGATCTGCACACTGTCATCATCACCCTTCTTAGGCTCTGGCCTAACATCCATTCCCTGCGGATGTTAGCCATGAAAGTGGGTTTACCAGATTCTCTTAGAGCCTAGCGTTAGTTTTGTTGTTTTTCCTTGTTGGTTTGTTGCTTACTTTCCCCGTTTTTTCCATCTCATCTCCAACCTTTCCCCTCTGCCTGTGTGCTCCCCCAGGATATCAACCTGCACCCCCAACAACTAATCAACGCCGCCCGCTCTGTTCCCTGGATTTTCACATCACTCTTGAATTTTAATAAACACTCCTTGTTTTCACTTTTTCTGGTCTGCTTCTGGGTTCTGCCTTCAGCAACTCGTGACAAGGAATGGAAGACTTTTTTAGTGTAGTTATATTACTGAGAGACTAGAGAACAGATGGAAGGCTGGCTAGTTGTAGTTATATTACTGAGAGACGAGGAACAGATGGAAGAGCTGGCTAGTTGTAGTTATATTACTGAGAGACAAAGGAACGTGGAAAGAGCTGGCTGGTTGAAGTTATATTACTGAAAGAGACCAGAGAACAGATGGAAGAGCTGGCTAGTTGTAGTTATATTACTGAGAGACCAGAGAACAGATGGAAGAGCTGTGCTAGTTGTAGTTATATTACTGAGAGACCAGAGAACAGATGGAAGAGCCTGGCTAGTTGTAGTTATATTACTGAGAGACCAGAGAAACAGGATGGAAGAGCTGGCTAGTTGTGAGTTATATTACTGAGAGACCAGAGAACAGATGGAAGACTGGCTATTGTAGTTATATTACTGAGAGACCAGAGAACAAGGATGGAAAGAGCTGGCTAGTTGTGTTATATTACTGAGAGACTAGAGACAGGATGGAAAGAGCTGGCTAGTTGTAGTTATATTACTGAGAGACTAGAGAACAGATGAAGATCGCTGGCTATTGTAGTTACTATTACTGAGAGACCAGAGAACAGATGGAAAGAGCTGCTGGTTGTAGTTATATTACTGAGAGACCAGAGAACAGATGGAAGAGCTGGCTAGTTGTAGTTGTATTACTGAGAGACCAGGAGAACAGATGGAAGAGCTGGCTAGTTATGGTTATATTACTGAGAAGACCAGAAACAGATGGAAGAGCACGCTAGTTGTAGTTATATTACTGAGAGACCAGAGAACAGAGATGGAAAGCTGGCTAGTTGTAGTTATATTACTGAGAGACTAGAGAACAGTGGAAAGAGCCAGCTAGTTGTAGTTATATTACTGAGAGACCAGAGAACAGATGGAAGAGCTGGCTAGTTGTAGTTATATTACTGAGAGACTAGAGAACAGATGGAAGAGCTGGCTAGTTGTAGTTATATTACTGAGAGACGAGAGAACAGATGGAAGAGCTGGCTAGTTGTAGTTATATTACTACGAGACCAGAGAACAGATGGAAGAGCTGGCTAGTTGTAGTTATATTACTGAGAGACCAGAGAACAGATGGAAGAGCTGGCTAGTTGTAGTTATATTACTGAGAGACCAGAGAAGCAGATGGAAGAGCTGGTCTCTTGCTAGTTGTGAGTTTATATTACTGAGAGACTAGAGAACAGATGGAAGAGCTGGCTAGTTGTAGTTATATTACTGAGAGACTAGAGAACAGATGGAAGGATGCTAGTTGTAGTTATATTACTGAGAGACTAGAGAACAGATGGAAGAGCTGGCTAGTTGTAGTTATATTACTGAGAGACCAGAGAACAGATGGAAGAGCTGGCTAGTTGTAGTTATATTACTGAGAGACTAGAGAACAGATGGAAGAGCTGGCTAGTTGTAGTTATATTACTGAGAGACTAGAGAACAGTGGAAGAGCTGAGCTGAGTTGTAGTTATATTACTGAGAGACTAGAGAACAGAAAGATGGAAGAGCCCACTAGTTGTAGTTATATTACTGAGAGACTAGAGAACAGATGGAAGAGCTGGCTAGTTCTAGTTATATTACTGAGAGACCAGAGAACAGATGGAAGAGCTGGCTAGTTGTAGTTATATTACTGAGAGACTAGGGAGAACAGATGGAAGAGCTGGCTAGTTGCTAGTTATATTACTGAGAGACTAGAGAACAGGGATGGAAGAGAGCTGGCTAGTTTGTTATATTACTGAGAGACCAGAGAACAGATGGAAGAGCTGGCTAGTTGTAGTTATATTACTGAGACCAGGAGAAGAACAGATGGAAGAGCTACAGCTGGTGTAGTTATATTACTGAGAGACCAGAGAACAGATGGAAGAGCTAGCTAGTTGTAGTTATATTACTGAGAGACCAGAGAACAGATGAAGAGCTAGCTAGTTGTAGTTATATTACTGAGAGACCAGAGAACAGATGGAAAGAACTGGCTAATTGGTTATATTACTGAGAGATCAGAAAACAGATGGAAGAGCTACCTAGTTTAGTTATATTACTGAGAGACCAGAGAAACAGATGGAAGAGCTGGCTAGTTGTGATTTATATTACTGAGAGACCAGAGAAAACAGATGGAAGAGCTGGCTAGTTGTAGTTATATTACTGAGAGACTAGAGAACAGATGGAAGAGCTGGCTAGTTGTAGTTATATTACTGAGACACGAGAACCAGAGAACAGATGGAAGAGCTAGCTGGTTGTAGTTATATTACTGAGAGACTAGAGAACAGATGGAAAGAGCTGGCTAGTTGTAGTTATATTACTGAGAGACCAGAGAACAGATGGAAAGAGCTGGCTAGTTGTAGTTATATTACTGAGACTAGAGAACAGATGGAAGAGGGCTGGCTAGTTGTAGTTATATTACTGAGAGACCCAGAGAACAGATGGAAGAGCTGGCTAGTTATAGTTATATTACTGAGAGACCAGAGAACAGATGGAAGAGCTGCCTAGTTGCTAGTTATATTACTGTAGAGACCAGAGAACAGATGGAAAGAGCTGGCTAGTTGTAGTTATATTACTGAGAACCAGAGAACAGTGGAAGAGCTAGCTAGTTGTAGTTATATTACTGAGAGACTAGAGAACAGATGGAAGAGCTGGCTAGTTGTGGTTGATATTACTGAGAGACCAGAGAACAGATGGAAGAGCTGGCTAGTTGTAGTTATATTACTGAGAGACTAGAGAACAGATGGAAGAGCTGGCTAGTTGTAGTTATATTACTGAGACCCAGAGAACAGATGGAAAGAGCTGGCTAGTTGTGTTATATTACTGAGAGACTAGAGAACAGATGGAAGAGTGGCTAAGTTGTAGTTATATTACTGAGAGACAGAGAACAGAAAGATGGAAGAGCTGGCTAGTTGTAGTTATATTACTGAGAGACGAGAGGGAACAGATGGAAGAGCTGTAGTTGTAGTTATATTACTGAGAGACCAGAGAACAGATGGAAGAGCTGGCTAATTGTAGTTATATTACTGAGAGACTAGAGAACAGATGGAAAGAGCTGGCTGAGTTGTAGTTATATTACTGAGAGACTAGAGAACGATGGAAAGAGCTGGCTAGTTGTAGTTATATTACTGAGAGACTAGAGAACAGATGGAAGAGCTGGCTTTGTAGTTATATTACTGAGAGACCAGAGAACAGATGGAAGAGCTGGCTAGTTGTAGTTATATTACTAAAAGACCAGAATAACAGTGGAAAGGAGCTAGCTAGTTGTAAGTTATATTACTGAGAGACCAGAGAACAGATGGAAAGAGCTGGCTATTGTAGTTATAATACTGAGAGACCAGAGAACAGATGGAAGAGCTAGCTAGTTGTGGTTATATTACTGAGAGACTAGAGAACAGATGGAAGAGCTGTCTAGTTGTAGTTATATTACTGAGAGACCAGGAACAGATGAAGAGCTGGCTGGTTGCGTAGTTATATTACTGAGACCAGAAAACAGATGGAAGAGCTGGCTAGTTGTAATTATATTCACTGAGAGACTAGAGAACAGATGGAAGAGCTGGCTAGTTTAGTTATATTACTGAGAGACCAGAGAACAGATGGAAGAGCTGGCTAGTTGTAGTTATATTACTGAGACTAGAGAACAGATGGAAGAGCTGGCTAGTTGTAAGTTATATTACTGAGAGACTAGAGAACAGTTGCAGATGGAAGAGCTGGCTAGTTGTAGTTATATTACTGAGAGAGACTGAGAGAACAGATGGAAGAGCTGGCTAGTTGTAGTTCCGGCCATATTACTGGAGAGACCAGAGAAACAGATGG
Source organism: Coregonus clupeaformis (assembly GCF_020615455.1). Lineage (NCBI taxonomy): Eukaryota > Metazoa > Chordata > Actinopteri > Salmoniformes > Salmonidae > Coregonus > Coregonus clupeaformis. The sequence continues at coordinate 20,094 of NW_025537726.1, read as the reverse complement.
AAGAGCTGTGCTGGTGAAAGTTATATTACTGAGAGACTGGGAACAGGTGGAAAAGAGCTGGCTTAGTTGTAGTTATATTACTGAGAATCCTAAGGAGAACAGATGGAAGAGCTGGCGAAGTTGGTTTATTACTGAGACTAGAGAACAGATGGAAGAGCTGGCTAGTTATAGTTATGTTACTGAGGACTAGAGAACAGATGGAAGAGCTGGCTAGTTGTAGATTATATTACTGAGAGATCAGAGAACAGATGGAAAGAGCTGCTAGTTCGTAGTTATATTACTGAGAGACCAGAGAACAGATGGAAAGAGCTGGCTATTTATGAATTATATTACTGAGAGACTAGTGAACGATGGAAGAGCTGGTAGTTGTAGTTATATTACTTAGAACCAGAAGAACAGATGGAAGAGCTAACTATTTGTAGTTATATTACTGAGAGAGGAACAGATGGAAGAAACTGGCTAGTTGTAGTAATATATTACTGAGAGACCAGAGAACGGATGGAAAGAGCTGGCTAGTTGTAGTTATTTACTGAGAGACCAGAGAACAGATGGAAGAGCTGGCTAGTTATAGTTATATTACTGAAGAGACCAGAGAACAGATGAAGAGCTGGCATAGTGTAGTTATATTACTGAGAGAGAGAACAGATGGAAGACTGGCTAGTTGTAGTTATATTACTGAGAGGCCAGAGAACAGATGGCGAGGAAAGAGCTGGCTAGTTGTAGTTATATTACTGAGAACCAGAAACGGATGGAAGCTGGCTAGTTGTAAGTTATATTACTCGAGAGACTAGAGAACAGATGGAAGAGCTGCTAGTTGTGAGTTATATTACTGAGAGACCAGAGAACAGATGGAAGAGCTGGCTAGTGTGTAGTTATATTACTGAGGACTAGAGAACAGGATGGAAGAGCTGGCTAGTTGTTATATTACTGAGAGACTAGTAACAGATGGAAGAGCTGACTAGTTGTAGTTATATTACTGAAGACTAGTGAACAGATGGAAGAGCTGGCTGTTAGTTGATATTACTGAGAGACCAGGAACAGATGGAAGAGCTGGCCTGAAGTTGTAGTTATATTACTGAGACTAGTGAAACAGAATGGAAGAGCTCACTAGTTGTAGTTATATTACTGAGAGACTAGGAACAGATGGAAGAGCTGCCTAGTTGTAGTTATATTACTGAGAACCAGAGAACAGATGGAAGAGCTGGCTAGTTGTGTTATATTACTGAACCAGAGAACAGATGGAAGAGCTGCTAGTTGTAGATTATATTACTGAGAGACCAGAGAACAGATGGAAGAGCTGGCTAGTTAGTTATATTACTGAGACAGAGACCAGGGAACAGATGGAAAGAGCTGGCTAGTTGTAGTTATATTACTGAGCGAGAGAACAGGAAAGATGGAAAGAGCTGGCTAGTTGTAATTAAGTATTACTGAGAGACTAGAGAACAGATAGAAGAGCTGGCTAGTTGCTAGTTATAATACTGAGAGACTAGAGAACAGATGGAAAGAGCTGGCTATTGTAGTTATATTACTGAGGAGACAGATGAAACGCTAGTTTATTATATTACTCGCAGACGTGGCTAGCTGTAGTTATATTACTGAGAGACATGACAGATGGAAGAGCTGGCTATTATGGTTATATTACTGAGAGACAGAGAACAGATGGAAGAGCTAGCTGGTGCTAGTTATATTAGACTGAGAACGGAACAGATGGAAGACTGTCTATTGTAGTTATATTACTGAGAGACCAGAGAACAGATGGAAGAGCTGAGCTTTGTAGTTATATTACTGAGAGACCAGAGAACAGATGGAAGAGCTGGCTAGTTGTAGTTATAGTTACTGAGAGACAAGGAACAGATGGAAAGAGCTACGCTAGTTGTGGATTATATTACTGAGAGACTAGAGAACAGATGGAAAGAGCTTGCTAGTTGTAGTTATATTACTGAGAGACTAGAGAACAGGGAAAGAGCTGGCTAGTTGTAGTTATATTACTGAGAGACTAGAGAACAGATGGAAGAGCTGCTAGTTATGGTTATATTACTGAGAGACTAGAGAACAGAAAGATGGAAAGAGCTGGCTAGTTGTATTTATTTACTGAGACCAGAGAACAGAAAATGGAAGAGCTGGCTAGTTGCTAGATTATATTACTGAGAGACCAGAGAACAGATGGAAGAGTACTAGCTAGTTGTAGTTATATTACTGAGAGACTGAACAGATGGAAAAGAGCTCTAGTTGTAGTTATATTACTGAGAGACTAGAGAGAACAGATGGAAGAGCTGGCTAGTTGTAGTTATATTACTGAGATACTAGAGAACAGATGGAAGAGCTGGCTAGTTGTAGTTATATTACTAAGAGACTAGAGAACAGTGGAAAAGCTGTGCTAGTTGTAGTTATGTTACTGAGAGACTAGAGAACAGGAACAGATGGAAAGAGCTGGCTAGTTGTAGTTATATTACTGAGAGAACGAGTGAACAGATGGAAGAGCTGGCTAGTTGTAGTTATATTACTGAGAGACGGGAACAGAATGGAAGAGCTGGCTAGTTGTAGTTATATTTACAACAGAGAACAGTGAAACTGGTGTATTATATTACTGCGTGGAAGAGCTGGCTAGTTGTAGTTATATTACTGAGAGACCAGGAACAGATGGAAGAGCTGGCTAGTTGTGTTATATTACTGAGAGACGAGAGAACAGATGGAAAGCTAAGCTGGCTAGTTGTAGTTATATTCTGAGAGACTAGAGAACAGATGGAAGAGCTGTCTGGTTGTAGTTATATTACTGAGAGACCAGAGAACAGATGGAAGAGCTGGCTAGTTGTAGTTAGTATTACTGAGACCAGAAAACAGATGGAAGAGCTGGCTGTTTGTAGTTATATTACTGAGAGTCTATGGAACAGATGGAAGCAGCTGGCTAGTTGTATTATATTACTGGCAGAGAACAGATGGAAAAGCTGGCTGAGTTGTAGTTATATTACTGAGACCAGAGAACAGATGGAAGAGGCTGGCTAGTTGTAGTTATATTACTGAGAGACTAGTGAATGGAGAAGAGCTAGCTGGTTGTAGTTATATTACTGAGAGACTAGAAACAGATGGAAAGAGCTCGCTAGTTGTGAGTTATATTACTGAGAGACTAAAGGAACAGATGGAAGAGCTGGCCTAGTTGTAGTTATATTACTGTAGAGACCAGAGAACAGATGAAGATGCTGGTTGTAGTTATATTACTGAGAGACTAGAGAACAGAAGTGGAAGAGCTGGCTAGTTGTAGTTATATTACTGAGAGACCAGAGAACAGATGGAAGAGCTCCTAGTTTAGTTATATTACTGAGAGACTAGAGAACAGATGGAAGAGCTGGCTAGTTGTAGTTATATTACTACGGGACTATGAACAGATGGAAGAGCTGGCTAGTTGTAGTTATATTACTGAGACAGAACAGATGGAAGAGCTGGCTAGTTGTAGTTATATTACTACGAGACCAGAGAACAGATGGAAGAGCTGGCTAGTTGTAGTTTATTACTGAGATACAGAGAACAGATGGAAGAGCTGGCTAGTTGTAGTTATATTACTGAGAGACCAGAACTAACAGATGGAAGAGCTGGCTGGTTGTAGTTATATTACTGAGAGACAGAGAACAGATGGAAGAGCTGGCTAGTTGTAGTTATATTACTGAGAGACTAGAGAACAGATGGAAGAGCTGGCTAGTTGTAGTTATATTACTGAGAGACCAGAGAACAGATGGAAGAGCTGGCTAGTTGTGAGTTATATTACTGAAGACTAGAGAACAGATGGAGAGAGCTGGCTAGTTGTAGTTATATTACTGAGAGACCAGAGAACAGATGGAAAGAGCTCTGATTGTAGTTATATTACTAGACACCAGAGAACAGATGGAAAGAGCTGGCTAGTTGTAGTTATATTACTGAGCGAGAACAGGCGAACAGATGGAAGAGCTGCTGTTGTAGTTATATTACTGAGAGACCAGAGAACAGATGGAAGACTGGCTAGTTTTGAGTTATATTACTGAGAGCAGAGAACAGATGGGAGCTGGCTAGTTAGTTATATTACTGAGAGCTGAGAACAGATGGAAGAGCTGGCTAGTTGTAGTTATATTACTGGAGACCAGAGAACAGATGGAAGAGCTGGCTTGTTATATTACTGAGAGACTAGAGAACAGATCAGATGGAAGAGCTAGTTGTAGTTATATTACTGAACAGAGACCAGGAACAGATGGAAGAGCTGGCTAGTTGTAGTTATATTACTGAGAGACCAGAGAAACAGATGGAAGAGCTGGCTAGTTGTATTTATATTACTGAGAGACTAGAACAGATGGAAGAGCTCAGCTAGTTGTAGTTACTGTATTACTGCAGACTAGTGAACAGATGGAAGAGCTGGCTGTTGTAGTTATATTACTGAGAGACGAGGAACAGATGGAAGAGCTGGCTAGTTGCTGAGTTATATTACTGAGAGACCAGAGAACAGATGGAAGAGCTGGCTAGTTGTAGTTATATTACTGAGAGACTAGAGAACAGATGGAGAAGGCTGGCTAGTTGTAGATTATATTACTGAGAGACTAGAGAACAGATGGAAGAGCTGGCTAGTTGTGAGTTATATTACTGAGAGACCAGAGAACAGATGGAAGCTGGCTGGTTGTAGTTAGTATTACTGAGAGACTAGAGAACAGATGGAAGAGCTGCTAGTTATAGTTATATTACTGAGAGACTAGAGAACAGATGGAAGAGCTGGCTGGTTGTAGTTATATTACTCGCGAGACGAGAACAGATGGAAGAGCTCAGCTAGTTGTAGTTATATTACTAACAACGATGCTGTTTTAATTATATACTGCACAGAACAGATGGAAAGGCTGGCTATTATGTATTATATTACTGAGACCATGAGTTGTTAGTTATTTACAATAAACAGCTGCTGTTGAAGTTCTCATTACTGAGAGACCAGAACAATAGCTTTGTTTGTATTTATTACTGAGTGTAACAGCATGGAAATTTTTATTATATTACATGAAATAGAAACAACAGATGGAAGAGCTGGCTTTTCTAGTTATAATACTCAGAGGCCAGAGTACAAATGAAAAAACTACTATTGAATTATATTACTGAAACAAAACAATAGAAAACTAGCTAAATTGTATTATATTCTGAGACCAATGAACAATGAAAATTGGCTAGTTGTAGTTCTCTTACTGAACGAGGGCAATGGAATTTTTTTCTATTTGAACCCATTGGTTTGAAATTCTCTTGCTGGAAGCAGAAATATTGAAAGCCAGCTGGCTGTTGTAGTTATATTACTGGTAGAGACCAGAGAACAGATGGAAGAGCTGGCTAGTTATAGTTATATTACTGAGAGACTAGAGAACAGATGGAAGAGCTGGCTTCTTGGTTGTAGTTATATTACTGAGAGACTAGAGAACAGATGGAAGAGCTGGCTAGTTGTGAATTATATTTACTGAGAGACTAGAAACAGATGGAAAGAGCTAACTGTTGTAGTTATATTACTGAAGACTGAGAACAGATGGAAGAGCTCTAGTTTGGTTATATTACTGAGAGCCAGAGAACAGATGGAATCTGAGACCAGTTATATTCTGAGAGGACTAGAGAACAGATGGAAGAGCTCTAGTTGTGAAATTATATTACTGAGAGACCAGAGAACAGATGGAAGAGCTGGCTAGTTGTAGTTATATTACTGAGAGACCAGAGAACAGATGGAAGGAGCTGGCTTCAAGTGTAGTTATATTACTGAGAGACTAGAAAAACAGATGGAAGAGCTGTAGTTGTAGTAATATATTACTGAGAGACTAGAGAACAGATGGAAGAGCTATCTAGTTTGTGAGTTATATTACTGAGAGACCAGAGAACAGATGGAAGAGCTGGCTAGTTGTAGTTATATTACTGAGAACTAGAAACAGCATGGAAAGAAGCTGGCTAGTTGTGAGTTATATTACTGAGAGACCAGTAACAGATGGAAGAGAGCTGGCTGTTTCTAGTTATATTACTGAGAGACCAGAGAACAGATGGCTGTGTTGTATTATATTACTGAGAGACCAGAGAACAGTGGAAATGCTAGTGAGTTATATTACTGAGAGACTAGAACAGGAACAGATGGAAGAGCTGTCCTAGTTGTAGTTATATTACTGAGAGACTAGAGAACAGATGGAAGAGCTGACTAGTTGTAGTTATATTACTGAGAGACCAGAGAACAGATGGAAGAGCTGCTAGTTGAAATTATATTACTGAGAGGCCAGAGAACAAGATGGAAGAGCTGGCTAGTTGTAGTTATATTACTGAGAGACCAGAGAACAGATGGAAGAGCTGGCTAGTTATTAGTTATATTACTGAGAACTAGAGAACAAGATGGGAAGAGCTGGCTAGTTGTAGTTATATTACTGAGACCGAGAACAGATGGAAGAGCTAGCTAATTGTAGTTATATTACTGAGAGACTAGAGAACGATGAAGAGCTTAGCTGTAATTATATTACTGACAGACCAGAAAGACTAAGAGCTGGCTAGTTGTAGTTATATTACTGAGAGACCAGAGAACAGAATGAAAGAGCTAGCTAGTTATGAATTATATTACTGAGAGGGAACAGATGGAAGAGCTAACTAGTTTAGTTATTTACTACAGAGACTAGAGAACAGATGGAAGAGTCTAGTTAGTTATATTACTGAGAACGAGAACATGAAGAGCTGGCTAGTTGTAGTTATATTACTGAGAGACAGACGTTCTTTACGAACAGATGAAGAGCTGTATTACTGAGAGACCAGAGAACAGATGAAAGAGCTGGCTATTGTAGTTATATTACTGAGAGACTAGAGAACAGATGGAAGAGCTGGCTAGTTGTAATTTATATTACTGAGAGACCAGAGAACAGATGGAAGAGCTGGCTAGTTGTAGTTATATTACCGAGACTAGAGAACGATGGAAGAGCTTGCTAGTTGTAGTTATATTACTGAGAGACTAGAGAACAGATGGAAGAGCTGGCTAGTTGTAGTTATATTACTGAGAGACTAGAGAACAGATGGAAGAGCTGGCTAGTTGTAGTTATATTACTGAGAGACCAGAGAACAGATGGAAGAGCTGGCTAGTTGTAGTTATATTACTGAGAGACTAGAGAACAGATAGACTGGCTAGTTGTCGTTATATTACTGAGAGACCAGAGAACAATAAAAGCTAGCTTGAGTTATATTACTGAGAGACCAGAGAACAGATGGAAGAGCTGGCTATTTGTAGTTATATTACTGAGAGACCAGAGAGCAGATGGAAGAGCTGGCTCAATTGTAGTTATATTACTGAGAGACCAGAGAACAGATGGAAGAGCTGGCTAGTTGTAGTTATATTACTGAGAGACTAGAGAACAGATGGAAGAGCTGGCTAGTTGTAATATTACTGAGACCAGAGAGAACAGATGGAAGAGCTAGCTAGTTGTAGTTATATTACTGAGAGACCAGAGAACAGATGGAAAGAGCTGGCTAGTTGTGAGTTATATTACTGAGAGACTAGAGAACAGATGAAGACTGGCTAGTTGTATATATTACTGAGAGACTGAGAACAGTGGAAGAGCTGGCTAGTTGTAGTTATATTACTGAGAGACCAGAGAACAGATGGAAGAGCTGGTGAAGTTATATTACTTAGAGACTAGAGAACGGATGGAAGAAACTGGCTAGTTTGTAATATAATACTGAGAGACTAGAGAACAGATGGAAAGAGCTGGCTGGTTGTAGTTATATTACTGAGACAGACCAGGAACAGATGGAAGAGCAAGCTAGTTGTAGTTATATTACTACGAGACCGAGAACAGATGGAAGAGCTGGCTAGTTTAGTTATTTACTGAGAGACCAGAGAACAGATGGAAGAGCTGGCTGGTTTAGTTTATTACTGAGAGACCAGAGAACAGATGGAAGAGCTAGCTAAGGTTGTGAATTATATTACTGAGAGACTAGAGAACAGATGGAAGAGCTGGCTAGTTGTAGTTATATTACTGAGACTCAGAGAACAGATGGAAAGAACTGGCTAGCTGTAGTTATATTACTGAGAGACTAGAGAACAATGGGAAAGAGCTGGCTAGTTCTGTTAGTTATATTACTGAGAGACCAGAGAACAGATGGAAGAGCTGGCTGGTTGTAGTTATATTACTGAGAGACTAGAGAACAGATGGAAGAGCTGGCTGTTGTAGTTATATTACTGAGAGACTAGAGAACAGAGATGGAAAGAGCTGACTAGTTAGTAAGTTATATTACTGAGAGACCAGAGAACAGAGTGGAAAGCTGGCTAGTTGTAGTTATATTACTGAGAGCAGAGAACAGATGGAAGAGCTGGCTGGTTGTGAGTTATATTACTGAGAGACTAGAGAACAGATGGAAGAGCTGGCTAGGTTGTAGTTATATTACTGAGAGACCAGAGAACAGATGGAAAGAGCTAGCTGAGTTGTTAGTTATATTACTGAGAACTAGAGAACAGTGTGGCTGGTTGTTTACTGAACAACAGATGGAAGAGCTCGGCTGGTGTAGTTATATTACTGAGAGACCAGAGAACAGAGATGGAAGAGCTGCTAGTTGTAGTTATATTACTGAGACCAGAGAACAGATGGAAAGATCTAACTGGTTTAGTTATATTACTGAGAGACTAGAGAACAGATAAAGAGCTAGTTGTAGTTATATTACTGAGAGACTAGAGAACAGGGAACAGATGGAAAGAGCTAGCTAGTTGTACAACGAGTTATATTACTGCAAGTAGAGAACGATGGAAAGAGCTGGCTAGTTGTAGTTATATTACTGAGAGACTAGAGAACAGATGGAAGGAGCTGGCTAGTTGTAGTTATATTACTGAGAGACTAGAGAACAGATGGAAGAGCTGTCTAGTTTAGTTATATTACTGAGAGACTGAGAACAGATGAAGAGCTGGCTAGTTGTAGTTATATTACTGAGAGACAGTCAGAGAACAGATGGAAGACTGGCTAGTTGTAGTTATATTACTGAGAGACTAGAGAACAGATGGAAGAGCTGGCTAGTTGTAGTTATATTACTGAGAGACCAGAGAAGATGGAAGAACTGCTAGTTGTAGTTATATTACTGAGAGACGAAGAGAACAGATGGAAGAGCTGGCTAGTTAGTAGTTATATTGAGAACTGAGAGACAGAGAACAGATGGAGAGCTTGCTAGTTGTAGTTATATTACTGAGACGAGACCAGTGAACAGATGGAAGAGCTACGGCTAGTTGTAGTTATATTACTGAGAGACCAGAGAACAGATGGAAGAGCTGCTAGTTGTAGTTATATTACTGAGAGACCAGAGAACAGATGGAAGAGCTGGCTAGTTGTAGTTATATTACTGAGAGACTAGAGAACGATGAGAGCTAGCTAGTTGTGTTATAATTACTGAGAGACTAGAGAACAGATGGAGAGAGCTAGCTGTTGTAGTTCTATTACTGAGAGACTAGAGAACAGTGGAAAAGCTGGAGCTAGTTGTAGTTATATTACTGAGAGACCAGAGAACAGATGGAAAGAGCTGGCTAGTTGTAGTTATATTACTGAGAGACCAGAGAACATGGAAGAGCTGGCTAGTTGTAGTTATATTACTGAGACTAGAGAACGATGGAAGAGCTGGCTAGTTGTAGTTATATTACTGAGAGACTAGAGAACAGGGAAATGAAAAGAGCTAGCTGGTGTAGTTATATTACTGAGAGACCCTAGAGAACAGATGGAAAGAGCTGGCTGGTTGTAGTTATATTACTGAGAGACCAGAGAACAGATGGAAGAGCTGACTAGTTGTAGTTATATTACTGAGAGACTAGAGAACAGATGGAAAGAGCTGGCTGGTTGTAGATATCTTACTGAGAGACTAGAGAACAGATGGAAGAGCTGCTAGTTGTAGTTATATTACTGAGAGACCAGAGAACAGTGGAAGAAGCTGGCTAAGTTGTAGTTATATTACTGAGAGACTAGAGAACAGATGGAAGGAGCTGGCTAGTTGTAGTTAGATATTACTGAGAGACTAGAACAGATGGAAGAGCTGGCTAGTTGTAGTTATATTACTGAGAGGCTAGAGAACAGATGGAAAGAGCTGACTAGTTTAGTTATATTACTGCGAGACCAGAGAACAGATGGAAGTGCTAGTTATGAATTATATTACTAAACCAGAGAACAGATGGAAACTGGCTAGTTGTAGTTATATTACTGAGAACCAGAAACAGATGGAAACAGCTGTGGTTATATTACTGAGAGACTAGAGAACAGATGGAGAGCTGACTAGTGTAGTTATATTACTGAAGGAGACTAGAGAACAGATGAAGAGGCTGTTGGTGAATTATATTACTGAGAGACCAGAGAACAGATGGAAGAGCTCTAGTTGTAGTTATATTACTGAGAGACTAGAGAACTGAAAAGAGCTGGCTGTTGTAGTTATATTACTGAAGACTAGAGAACAGATGGAGAGCCTAGTTGTAGTTATATTACTGAGAGACCAGAGAACAGAAGTGGAAGAAGCTGGCTAGTTGTAGTTATATTACTAAAACAGAGACTAGAGAACAGATGGAAAGAGCTGGCTTGTCGAGTTATATTCGGAGAACCAGAGGGAACAGATGGAAGAGCTGGCTAGTTGTAGTTATATTACTGAGATACTAGAGAACAGATGGAAGAGCTGGCAAGTTGTAGTTATATTACTGGAGACCAGAACAGTGGAAGATGGCTAATTGTAGTTATATTACTAGAGACCAGAGAACAGATGGAAGAGCTAGCTAGTTGTAGTTATATTACGAGAGACCAGAGAACAGATGGAAGAGCTGGCTAGTTGTAGTTATATTACTGAGAACTAGAGAACAGAGTGGAAGAGCTAGCTAGTTCTAGTTATATTACTGAGACCAGGAGAACAGATGGAAGAGCTGCTAGTTGTGAGTTATATTACTGAGAGACTAGAGAACAGATGGAAGAGCTGGCTTGTGCTAGTTTATTACTGAGAACTAGAGAACAGGATGGAAGAGCTGGCTAGTTGTAGTTATATTACTGAGAGACCAGAGAACAGATGGAAGAGCTACTAGTTGTAGTTATATTACTGAGAGACCAGAGAACAGATGGAAAGAGCTGGCTAGTTGTAGTTATGTTACTGAGAGACCAGAGAACAGAGTGGAAGAGCTAGCTAGTTGTAGTTATATTACTGAGAGACCAGAGAACAGATGGAAGAGCTGGCTGGTTGTAGTTATATTACTGAGACCAGAGAACAGATGGAAGAGCTGGCTAGTTGAAGTTATATTACTGAGAGACCAGAGAACAGATGGGAGCTGGCTAGTTGTAGTTATATTACTGAGAGACTAGAGAACAGATGGAAAGCTGGCTAGTTGTAGTTATATTACTGAGAGACCAGGGAACAGATGGAAGACGCTGGCTAGTTGTAGTTATATTACTGAGAGACTAGAGAACAGATGGAAACAAAGCTGGCTGTGTAGTTATATTACTGAGAGACCAGAGAACAGATGGAAGAGCTGGCTAGTTGTAATTATATTACTGAGACCAGAGAACAGATGGAAGAGCTGGCTATAGTTATATTACTAAGGGACCAAAGAGAACAATGAACTGGCTAGTTGTAGTTATATTACTGAGAGACTAGAGAACAGATGGAAGAGCTGGCTGAGTTTGTTATATTACTGCGAGACCAGAGAACAGATGGAAGAGTTAGTTGAGTTCTATTACACTGAGAACCAGAGAACAATGGAAGGCTGGCTAATTGTAGTTTATTACTGAGAGACTAGAGAACAGATGGAAGAGCTGAGTTGTAGTTACTATTACTGAGAGACTGAGAAACGATGGAAGACTCTAGTTGTGTTTATTACTGAAGACTAGAGAACGATGGAGAGCTGGCTAGTTGTAGTTATATTACTGAGAGACCAGAGAACAGATGGAAGAATGAGCTGGCGTTGTAGTTATATTACTGAGACCAGAGAACAGATGGAAAGAGCTGGCTAGTTGTAGTTATATTACTGAGAACCAGGAGAACAGATGGAAGAGCTAAGCTGATGTAGTTATATTACTGAGAGACTAGAGAACAGATGGAAGAGCTGGCTAGTTGTAGTTATATTACTGAGAGACCAGAGAACAGATGGAAGAGCTGGCTAGTTGAAGTTATATTACTGAGAGACTAGAGAACATGGAAGAGCTGGCTAGTTGCTAGTTATATTACTGAGAGACTAGAGAACAGATGGAAGAGCTGGCTAGTTGTAGTTCATATTACTGAGAGACCAGAGAACAGATGGAAGAGCTACTAGTTGTAGTTATATTACTGAGAGACTAGAGAACAGATGGAAGAGCTGGCTAGTTGTAGTTATATTACTAAGAGACTAGAGAACAGATGAAGAGCTCTAGTTGGAATTATATTACTGAGAGACTATATGGAAACTGCTAGTGTTAGTTATATTACTGAGAAAACCAGAGAACAGATGGAAGAGCTGGCTAGTTAGTAGTTATATTACTGAGAGACTAGAGAACAGATGGAAGAGCTGGCTAGTTGTAGTTATATTACTGAGACCAGAGAACAGATGGAAGAGCCTAGTTGTAGTTATATTACTGAGAGACTAGAGAACAGATGGAAGCTGGCTAGTTGTAGTTATATTACTGAGAGACTAGAGAACAGATGGAAGAGCTGGCTGGTTGTAGTTATATTACTGAGAGACCAGAGAACAGATAAGAGCTGGCTAGTTGCAGTTATATTACTGAGAGACTAGAGAACAGATGGAAAGACTAGCTATTGTAGTTATATTACTGAGAGACAGAGAACAGATGGAAGAGCTGGCTAGTTAGTAGTTATATTACTGAGAGACCAGAGAACAGATGGAAAGAGCTGGCTAGTTGTAGTTATATTACTGAGAGACTAGAGAACAGATGGAAGAGCTGGCTAGTTGTAGTTATATTACTGAGACCAGAGAACAGATGGAAGAAAGCTAGCTAGTTGTAGTTATATTACTGGAGACTGGAACGATGGAAGAGCTGGCTAGTTGTAGTTATATTACTGAGAGACCAGAGAACAGATGAAAGAGCTGGCTAAGTTGTAGTTATATTACTGAGAGACCAGAGAACAGATGGAAGAGCTGGCTAGTTTAGTTATATTACTCGAGAGACCAGAGAACAGATGGAAGAGCTGGCTAGTTGTAGTTATTTACTGAGAACCGAGAACAGATAAGAGCTGCTAGTTGTATTATATTACTGAGAGACACAGGAACAGATGGAAGAGCTGGCTAGTTGTAGTTATATTACTGAGACTAGAGAACAGTGCTGGCTCTGTATTTTTCCGAAACAGAGAAAGAAGAGCTGGCTAGTTGTAGTTATATTACTGAGAGACTAGAGAACAGATGGAAGAGCTGGCTAGTTTTAGTTATATTACTGAGAGACCAGAGAACAGATGGAAGAGCTGACTAGTTGTAGTCTATATTACTGAGAGACTAGAGAACAGATGGAAGAGCTGGCTAGTTGTAGTTATATTACTGAGAGACTAGAGAACAGATGGAAAGACTGGCTGGTGTAGTTTATTACTGAGAGACCAGAGAACAGATGGAAGAGCTGCTAGTTGTAGTTATATTACTGAGAGACCAGAGAACAGATGGAAGAGCTGGCTGTTATTGTAGTTATATTACTGAGAGACTAGAAGAACAGATGGAAGAGCTGCTAGTTGAAGTTATATTACTGAGACCAGAGAACAGATGGAAGAGCTGGCTAGTTGTAGTTATATTACTGAGAGACTAGAGAACAGGAAGATGGAAGAGCTGGCTAGTTGTAAGTTATATTACTGAGACTAGAGAAATCAGATGGAAGAGCTGGCTAGTTGTAGTTCTATTACTGAGAGACCAGAGAACAGATGGAAGAGCTGGCTGGTTGTAGTTATATTACTGAGAGACTAGAGAACAGATGGAAGAGCTGGCTAGTTTAGTTATATTACTGAGAGACCAGAGAACGATGGAAGAGCTGGCTAGGTTGTAGTTATATTACTGAGAGACCAGAGAACAGATGGAAGAGCTGGCTAGTTGTAGTTATATTACTGAGAGACTAGAGAACAGATGCAAGAGCTCGCTAGTGTAGTTATATTACTGAGAGACCAGAGAACAGATGGAAGAGCTGGCTATTGTAGTTATATTACTGAGAGACCAGAGAACAGATGGAAGAGCTGACTAGTTGTAGTTCTATTACTGAGAGAACAGAGAACAGATGGAAGAGCTAGCTAGTTGTAGTTATATTACTGGAGAGACTAGAGAACAGGAACAGATGGAAGAGTGTCTAGTTGTAGTTATATTACTGAGAGACCAGAGAACGATGTGAAAGAGCTGGCTAGTTGTAGTTATATTGACTGAGAGACCAGAGAACAGATGGAAGAGCTTAGTTGTGGAGTTATATTACTGAGAGACTAGAGAACAGATGGAAGAGCTGGCTAGTTGTAGTAGTTATATTACTTTGAGGAGACTAGAGTACAGGGAAACAGGATGAAGAGCTGGCTAGTTGTAGTTATATTACTGAGAGACTAGAGCAGAAACAGGATGGAAGAGCTGGCTAGTTGTACGATTATATTACTGAGAGACCAGAGAACAGGAATGGAAGAGCTGACTAGTTGTAGTTATATTACTGAGAGACTAGAGAACAGATGGAAAGAGCTGGCTAGTTGTAGTTATATTTGAGAGACCAGAGAAGATGGAAGAGGCTGGCTAGTTGTAGTTATATTACTGAGAGACTAGAGAACAGATGGAAGAGCTGGCTAGTTGTAGTTATATTACTGGAAGAGACTAGAGAACAGGAACAGATGGAAAGAAGCTGGCTAGTTGTGAATTTCTGAGAGACCAGAGAACAGGGATGGAAGAGCTGGCTAGTTGTAGTTATATTACTGAGAGACCAGAGAACGATGGAAGAGCTGGCTAGTTGTAGTTATATTCTGAGAGACTAGAGAACAGGGGAACAGATGGAAGAGCTCTAGTTGTAGTTACTATTACAGAGACTAGAGAACAGATGGAAGAAGCTGACTAGTTGTATTTAAATATTACTGAGAGACTAGAGAACAGATGGAAATATCTGGCTAGTTCTAGTTATATTACTGAGACCTGTAGAACAGATGGAAATAAACACAGCTAGTTGTAGTTATATTGCTGAGAGACTAGAGAACGTGGAAGAACTGGCTAGTTGTAGTTATATTACTGAGAGATGCTAGAGAACAGATGAAAGAGCTGGCTAGTTGTAGTTATATTACTGAGAGACCAGAGAACAGATGGAAAGAGCTACACTAGTTGTAGTTATATTACTGAGAGACTAGAGAACAGATGGAAGAGCTGGCTAGTTGTAGTTGATATTACTGAGAGACAGAGAACGATGGAAGAGCTGGCTAGTTGTAGTTATATTACTGAGAGACTAGAAGAACAGATGGAAGAGCTGCTAGTTGTAAGTTATATTACTGAGAGACTAGTAGGAACAGATGGAAGAGCTGGCTAGTTGTAGTTATATTACTGACAGACAGAGAACAGATGGAAGAGTGGCTAATTGTGAAAGTTATATTACTGGGAGAGAGAACAGATGGAAGAGCTAAAGCTAGTTGTGAGTTATATTACTGAGAGACCAGAGAACAGATGGAAGAGCTCTAGTTGTAATTTATATCACTGGAGACTAGAGAACAGATGGAAGAACTGGCTTAGTTCTTAGTTATATTACTAGACTAGAGAACAGATGGAAAAGCTGGCTAGTTGCAGTTATATTACTGAGATAGAGAACAGATGGAAGAAAGCTGGCTAGTTATAGTTATATTCTGAGAGACTAGAGAACGATGGAAGAGCTGGCTAGTTGTAGTTATATTACTGAGAGACTAGAGAACAGATGGAAGAGCTGGCTAGTTGTAGTTATATTACTGAGAGACCAAGACGATATTTGTAGATATATCTGATACATAATCTTTCTTTTTTCTATGATGGAACTCTTTTAGATATATTACTGAGAGAACCGTGAACAGATGGAGGAGACTGGTAATTCTAGTTATATTACTGGAAACCAAAAACAGATGGAAGAGCTTATTCTAATTATATTATAAGGCAGGAACGTAATGGAAGATTGAGTTGTTTATATTACTGAAATACATGGAGCTGTTTTTTATATTCTACAACTCGATAATCGTAATTTATGAATTATATTACTGAAGACCAAAACGAATGGAAGAAGCTGGTATTGTAGTTCTATTACTGATAAGCTGCTGTTTCATTATAATATAACTACAGATAATCTGATTCCTTTTTGACAACGTTGACTGCTTTTTTATTTACTAACATTATTTTATTTTATACAATGGAAAAGCTGGCTGTTATATAGTTATATTACTGAGAGGCTAAAACAGATGGAAGGGCTGGTGATTGTAGTTATATTACTGAGATGAACAATGAAGAGCTGGCTAGTTGTAGTTATATTACTAAACTGCATTTTTGTATTATATTACTAGACTTTTCGAGAAACATGAAGAGCTGGTAGTTGTGAGTTATATTACTGAGGCCTAGAGAACAGAAATGAAAAACTTTGCTGGTTGTAAATTATATTACTGAGAACTAGACAATGTGTTGTAGTTATATTACAAGATTTTTTTATTTACTGAAGTAAAGATGAGCTGCTAGTTTGAATTATATTACTGAGGGACTAGAGAACAGATGGAAGTGGTTTTATTATTTATGAAATGGAGATGAAGAGCCTGTAGTTTAGTTATATTACTGAGACCAGAAACAGATGGAAGAGCTGGCTAGTTGTAGTTATATTACTGAGAGACTAGTAACAGATGGAACGGCTGCTAGTTGTTTATTTATGAGACGAACATGGAATCTAGTTGTATTATATTACTGAGACAGACAATGGAAACTGCTAGTTTAGGTTCTATTCTGAGAGCCAGAACGATATAGTTGTAGTTGTCTTACTGAGGAAGCAATGACTTCAAGCTAGTGAATTTTAATTATATTACTGATAACCAGAGCAGATGAAAGCTGGCTAGATTGTCGTTACTATTACTGAGAACTAAATATATTTTTATTTACTGAGAGACCAAGATGAAGACTGTGTTGTGTTCTATTACTGAGAGACCAGAGAGCAGATGGAGGGCTGCTGGTTGTAGTTATATTACTGAGAGACAGAAACAGATGAAACTAGCTAGATTCTAGTTATATTACTGAAGACCAGAGAACAGATGAAGAGCTGGCTAGTTGTAGTTATATTACTGAGAGATAGAAGACGATAAAAGCTGGCTAATTATATTATATTTGAGAGACCAAAACATGGAAAGAGCTGTTTGTGATTATAATACGAGAGACCGGAACAGATGAAACGCTGGCTAGTTCTATTATATTACTGCGAACTAAAATGGAAGCTGCTATTGTATTATATTACGGTTACGACATAACCTGGTTTTGTAGTCACTATTACTGAAACTAGAGAACAGATGGAAGAGCTGGCTAGTTTATAGTTATATTACTAAACCAACATGAAAGTTTTGTATTTTTTGAAAGATTCTTTTATTATATTACTAACCCAGATGGAAGAATTGTGTTGATTATATTACTGCGAGGCCAGAGAACAGATGGAAGAGCTGGCTAGTTGTAGTTATATTACTGAAAGAGACAGAGAACGATGGAAAACTGGTAGTTGTATTATATTACTGAAAACGACATCTGTAGTTGCTTAGTTATATTACTGAGAGACTAGAGAACAGATGGAAGACTGTCTGTATTATATTACTGAGAGCTAAACAGATGGAAGAGCCTGCTGGGTTGTAGTATATATTACTGAGAGACCAGAGAACAGATGGAAGAGCTGGCTAGTTGTAGTTATATTACTGCGAGACCAAGAGAACAGATGGAAGAAGCTGGCTAAGTTGTAGTTATATTACTGAGAGACCGAAACAGATGGAAAGGCTAGTAGTTGTGAGTTATATTACTGAATAGGACGATGAGGGCTGGCTAGATTGTAAGTTATATTACTGAGACCGAGGACAGAACAATGGAAGCTGCTTTCTATATATTACTTGAGATCTGTTTGTAGTTATATTACTATGTTTTGTAAGTTATATTACTGAGGGAGACCAGAAACGATGGAAAGAGCTAAGCTGTTCCAGTTATATTATTCGGTCCAAGAACAGATGGAAAACTGGCTAGTTGTTATTATTTTCCGGACAATAAAATCTTTTAGTTATATTACTGATGACGATCTGCTATAATTGTAGTTATATTACTGAAGAGACCAGAGAACAGATGGAGGAGCTGGCTATGTTGTAGTTATATTTAACGAGAAGCAGTGGAAGACTGGCTAGTTAGTTATATTACTGAGAGGCTAGAAACAGATCGAAAGCTACTGAGTTTAGTTCTCATTACTGAGAAGACAGAACAAATAAAAACTGGCTAGTTGTAGTTATATTACTGAGAGACTAGAGAACAAATGAAAAGCTAATTAGTTATGATTATATTACTGAGAGACCAGAGGGAACAGATGAAAATATTTGTTATTTTCTGCAGAGACCAGAGAACGATGGAAGAAGCTGGCTAGTTGTAGTTATATTACTGAAGACACTGAGAACAGATGGAAGTGCTGAACTGGTTGATATTATATTACTGCAGAACACATAAATGTTTTAGTTATATTACTGAGAACACGATGGAAATGTGGTTTATTATTTACTGAACGATAGGCTAAGTATTTGTAGATTATAGTACTGAAACCAGAGAAGCCGATGGAAAAGCTGGCTAGTTCTGAATTATAATACGAGACAACGATAGGCTGCTCAGTTTAGTTATTTACTGGGACAATGAAGAGCTAGCTAAATTGTGATTTATTACTCCGGACCTAGTAACGATGAGCGTTTGATTATATTACTGAAACAGATAATTCTGTAATTATATTACTGAAACTACAGATGGAAACTAGCTATCTTTTATATTACGAATCTAAACAGACGATAAAGCTGTAGTTGTTGCTATACTGAAACCCAAAACATGAAAGTTTTATTATATTGCCAACAGATGAAAGCTCCTAGCTGGTGCCAATGCTTTTATGAATAACAGATGAAAGAGCTGCTAGTTCTGAGTTATATTACTCACCAAAACAGATGGAAGAAAGTTAGCTAGTTGTCAATTATATTACCGAGAGACCAGAGAACGGAACAATAAAATTGTAGTTATATTACTGAGACCAGAGAACGATGAAAAATCTACAGCTAGATTATGAATTATATTACAAGAAGGGCAAAACAGAATGAAAAACTGGCTGGTGTTAAATTATATTACTGAAGACCCAGAACAGGAACAGATGGAAAAGAAATAGTGTTTTTATATTGCTGGGCGAAGAGCTAGAGGAACAGATGGAGGAGCTGGCTGTGTGTGATATTATATTACTGAAGACTAGGGAACGATGGAAAGGGAGCACAGCTTAGTTGTGAATTATATTACTGAACACAGATGGAAAGAGCTCTTGTTTAGTTATATTACTGAAGACCAGAGAACAGATGGAGGAGCTGGCTAGATTGTGTTTCTCTTACGGACTAGAGAACAGATGGAGGAGCTGGCTAGTTCATAGTTATATTACTGAGAACTAAAACGATTGAAGGGCTGCTTTTTATAATTCATATTACTGAGAGAGCAACAATACTTATTAGTTATATTATTATAAACCGAGAACGATGAAAAGGCAGCTAGTTATGGTTATAATACACGAGAAGCGAAAGCGGAAGTAAACTTTAGCTGGTGTAGTTATATCTGAGAAACAAATGAACTATCTAGTTTCATTATATTACTGAAACCAGAAAGAACGATAAGAAACTGTAGTTGTAGTTATATTACTGAGAGATTAGTGAACAGATGGAAGAGCTGGCTAGTTATGGTTTATATTACTACACACCAGAAAGAACAGATGAAGAGCTGGCTGAATTGTAGTTATATTACTGAGAACGATAGACTTAGCTGGGTTTAGTTATTATTACTGACATGGAAGAGCTGGCTAGTTGTAGTTATATTGTTGGGAATCAGAAGAACAGATGAAAATCTGGCTAGTTGTAGTTATATTACTGAAGACCAGTTGAACAGATGGAAAAGGCTTCAGCTGAATTTAGTTATATTACTGAAGA
>NW_025537725.1:0-28595 GCF_020615455.1 Coregonus clupeaformis | reverse complement strand
TTCTCAGACAACACAAAAAAATTCTTGATGCCCTTCCAGACTCCTTCTGCCTACCCAAGGACGTCAGAGGACAAAAATCAGTTAACCACTTAACTGAGGGAACTCAATTTAACCTTGCGCAATACCCTAGATGCAGTTGCACCCCTAAAAACGAAAAACATTTGTCATAAGAAACTAGCTCCTGACATACAGAAAATACCCGAGTTTGAAGCAAGCTTCCAGGAAATTGGAACGGAAATGGCGCCACACAAACTGGAAGTCTTCCGACTAGCTTGGAAAGACAGTACCGTGCAGTAGCACGAAGAGCCCTCACTGCTGCTCGATCATCCTACTTTTTCCAACTTACAGTTTTTTTATGCAAGCACGATTTTTCAAAACAGGCCCGTGCTTTCAAAACACTACACACAATTAGCACAACCACACACCCAATTAGCAAAACACTACAGATCCTTTGCAAAATTAAACACTCTTGTAAAACTATACACTTCTTTTTAAAAATACACTTTGTTACCATATGAAACACACACGTTTCACATTACTATACTCTGTTTGTACGGTTACACTCTCCTGTGATAAACCTAAAACACTTTTAGCACTTCTACTTCCCTATGATTAGAGTAGGCTACTCTCAACAAAGTACAAATATAATAGTAAAATTCACCAAACACTACACAAGACCAATGTTGCAGACTGAAGAAACTCATTTATTTCTCAACACGCCCAAAATGTTGACATGGAGATTCATAATACTGTAACCAACGTCACTTTACGGCTATTGTAAGTTCAAAAAAAAAAAAAAAAAAAAAATAGACATTGTCTCTCGCCTAGCTGGATCTCGGCCAGAGAATTTCATCAACATCGCAGGCAATGTTGTCATTAGCAAGACACCTTGGAAAGAAACGTCTTGAATGACGAATCCATCCTTGGCATTGCTGCTACCTCATCCGGTCACAGGCCTCCTCCATGGCTTGGATGAGGGGTACCTCAGCCTGGAGACGGAGATCACTAACCTCCACGCCATGCCGAGAAAAACTCTTCTAAGGGTTGAGGAATGGAGAGAGTATGGGGAAGATATAGGACGGTGAAATGCGGATGTTGCTGAAACCAGTTCTGAACCAGAGCAGAGCGGTGGAAAGACACATTGTCCCCCAGAACAACAATGTATTGCATAGGATCCGATTTGATTTGCTGCTGTTATGTTGTGCAATTGGTCCAAGAATGTAAGTATGAGTGCTGTGTTGTATGGGCCCATACTGGGCATAGCGGTGGAGGACCCCATTCTGTGTAATGGCTGCACAGAGTGTTATATTACCCCCACGTGTGCCCTGGGACATTAGGACTATAGCCCTGGGCCAATGATGTTTCTTCCCTCCTTCGTGTTCCGTCAGGTTGAACCCAGCCTCATCTACGTAAATGAACTCGCGTGGATCTCCTCTCCATCCATTCGTAAAACTCTCGAAAAAAAACAGTGTTCAGGCAAAATTGTGCAGTTCAGTGTAGATCTAGTATACATATTACAGTACAGTAAAAGATTATGAGACAGTATGCAAGATCACACTGCTAAAGTAAATACATACCTCTGCATAATCATGCATGATCGTTCTCACCCTTTTGAATTGCGCTTTAAAGGCATTTCGATAAATTTAGCTCATTTGAATATGTTTTTTTTTTAGGATGCGTGCCAGTGTTGATGTTGAGACCTGATGGATATCGGTTGAAGAAATGGCGTGGTTATTGACAATGTTAGCTTGGAGCTGCTTGAGTGTTATAGCATTGTTGGCCAAAACCATGTTTACTATCTCCCTCTCTTGCTGTTCTGTAGAACATAGGAGGCCTTCCCCCTTGTCGTCCCTGACCCTCAATCCTATGTAGAAAAAAAAACAGTATACAATAGTACAGTAATTTCACAGGAAAAGGTAACAGAAGTGCTGATAGTGCATAGAATATAGTACTGTAAGCAGTTACTGAAACCGTGCAGATGTTTTGATATGATGATATTTTTACAATACCCTATTTTCCAGTCGAAATGTTCTCATCACACTTGCCACTGTATCGGGCTTAGATTTGGCTGTACTGCAGTCCAGCCTCCTCAACGCACTAGGCCGTGGTTGACAATGTGGTCAACCAGTGTTGCGCGGATCTCATTTGTCAGGATTCGGTCCTCTTTGGAGCACCTTCTGTCTTCCTCTTCCTCTTCCTCTTCCTCTTCCTCCTTCCTCCTCCTCCTCCTCCTCCTCATTCTCCTCCTCGTCCTCCTCTGCTCTCCTCGTCCTCCTCCTCGTTCTCCTCGTCCTCCTCGTCCTCCTCGGTCCTCCTCGTTCTCCCTGCTCTCTCTCGTCCCTCCCCTCCTCGTTCTCCCTCGTCGTCTCCTCCTCCTCCCTCCTCGTCTTACTCTTTCTCTGACTCTTTCCATTGTGCCCGGAAGACCGATGAACTCACCTGCTGCTTTTTATAGTGCTTATACACCTGATTGGTGTGTTCACAATTAAGCAAACGAGTGTTTGCGACACCTGATGACTGTGTTGAACCACTTGGTTGGACTGGTGGTAATTTGACAGTCAGTGCTTTGGTATTGCAAGGACGTGACTTCATGATAGATTTTTAGTGTGTAATGTATGTTAAGTGTGTTTAGTGTTTTGCAAATCACTGTGTGTAGAGTTTGCAACAAGTGTAAGGTTGACAATGTGCTTACTAGTTGTGCAAATATGGGCTGATGTTTTGCCTTCTTGAGTGTAAGGTTTTGCTAATAGTGTACTACTTTTAATTTTAGTGTGTAAGCAATCCAAAAAAACTGTAATATGAAAGTAATGTCTATAATATTTTCAGCATGATATCAGTTTTCAGTGAAACGTTCCAATAAAACAACATGGCAAGTACACAGATTTATATACAATTCCAAACTACACATGAACCAAACTCTCTGCCCCATGGCGCCAACCATGCAGTCTGCTGTCTACTAATACCGTACACCTACACATTAACCACACACTGTACCACATCTAAAGCGCCAAACGGTCATAGATCCCTAACTGTTCAATGTGTGGTCATGAGTAAATGGTGTTCAATGTGTGGTCATTACCATGAATAACGGCTTAATGTGTGGTCATTACCATGAATAATGGTAATAGATGCCTAACGGCTTAATGTGTGGCCATGAACACACAGGTTTCCGTAGTGGTCAGTCACACACCATTGATCCTTCAGCAGCATTTCACATCACACACAAAGAGTTAGCAAATACACAGAGGTCAAAGAAAAATATTGCGGTCCAAAGACAATATCTTGCACTGAGAGTCGTCTCACAGTATCGGTTCCCCAAAAAATTATCCGGAAAAATTGCTATTCTGTGCCTGGAATGTTTCAATATGAAATTATCCTAGAACAACAGCTTGCTGTGTTCCCCCCATTAGTGTGTGTAAGGCTGAGAGAGAGAGAGTGAGAGAGAGGGAATGGGAGGGGAGAGAGAGAGAGAGAGAGAGAGAGAGAGAGAGAGAGAGAGAGAGAGAGAGAGAGAGAGAGAGAGAGAGAGAGAGAGAGAGAGAGAGAGAGAGAGAGAGAGAGAGAGAGAGAGGAAGAGAGAGGAGAGGAGAGGAGAGGGAGCATGCTCTCTGACAGCACAACCTCTGAGACTGAGGAGTGCTTCACAGGGTTAAGACATGATGGAGGAAGGAGAGAGACGGAGTGGAGGAGGAGTGGAGGAGGGAAAGATGGGTAGAGGGAGAGGTGAAGGAGATAGTAGGTGTGTCAAGGGGTAAACAAGCAAGGGAGCAGGTGGAGGAAAGTCAGCAATGCAGTGCTGGCGTGCAGTTGGCAGCTGGCAAGCTGGTGATATGTGTCATACCATCGGAAAGACTTTAGAGGGGAGGAAGGGAGGAGGTGTGTGAATGTGGAGAGGGGGTAGAGGAAAGGGAAAGTGAGTGGAAAGAGAGATACAGATAGAGGGAGTAAGAGAAAGAGAGAGGGAGGGAGGGAGAGAGAGAAGAGAGACAGAAACAGAGAGACAGAGAGACAGATAGGGA
This sequence comes from Coregonus clupeaformis, assembly GCF_020615455.1. NCBI lineage: Eukaryota > Metazoa > Chordata > Actinopteri > Salmoniformes > Salmonidae > Coregonus > Coregonus clupeaformis. The sequence continues at coordinate 24,576 of NW_025537725.1, read as the reverse complement.
GAGAATGGGGAAAGTGAGAAAGAGTGAGAGTGCGAGAGAGACAGGTCATGAAATTTACATTGCGATAGTGCTCTGCTCGGGTGTCTAGGCAGACGGGCTGAGCTGAGCGCTGCATCCCCTGACACACCTTTGAAGTCGGAGTTCACCCTCTGCCTGTCTGCTCCTTAACACATGAAAATCTCCCAGTCTCCTCTCTCACACGCACATGCACGCACATGCACGCACGCAAGCTTGCTGTCACGTACATGCACATTCACACACACACACACAAACACACACACACACACACACACACACACACACTGCACACACACAGGCACTCACACACACTACACAGCACAGTAACATTCACACTCTCTCATTATAGCCGCTTCAGTCTGACAGAGAGCTCTCTGAGCATACAGCAGAGATGAATACAGAGATGAATATAGCTCAACACACTAGAATATATAACTGACAGAGGCTGATAACACTAATACTACCCTATTCCTCTGTGTTTCCACAATTAATTACCATCTTGGTAAAAGGCATCTTATTGAAATAAAACAAAATAAAGTCAGCTTTATGCCCGGAAAAAGGATATTGTAAGATTCCAATTTCAATTTGAGATTTCCAAATCGTAATTCTGTCTGAGTGGGCCGTGTAGGAGGATCTAGGATGCTCTATGGTGTTTCTACTTCCATCAGTCGACCATCAGTGTCTGTGAAACAACAATGCAGTCAGATTTGAAGGCAGGCAGGCTGAGCTCTGAGCTCTGTCCATGGTGTAAAGTGTCCATCCCAGCAACAACTGTCGTGTTGGCTCCCAGGCTTAGTGCACAGAGGGAGGTGTGTATTTTAGTTCAAAGCGAGAGGGCACGTTGTTTTGATTAGGGGATTGTGTTTGTTTTTGCCTGATAGACAGGAGTGGAATCTGCACGTCTGCAGGCGTGTTTCAGGGCACAACAGAGCTCCTTGGAAGTGAAGCCAAGAAAGCAGAGAGCGAGAGAGAGACTCCGGTGGAGGGGAGAAGATGGGAGGGGAGAGGAGGGGTAGGGAGGGGAGGGGACTTAAGGGGGGAAGCAGAGCGGGCCAAGTCTTGTTATTGACATCCAAATGGTCAATTTCTGGCAGTTCCGCCAGCTGAAAGGCTTCAGCCAGTGTTTGGAATCCAACTGAACTGGACAGACAGATTGAGAGAGAGAGAGACGTGATGTTTCCCAGGCTGACTGCTGCTCTGCTCTTTGTTCCCAGATCTTCTCTTTGAAACATGTCATTAATGCACCTACACACTGACAACACAGAGGCTATCCTCCGTCCAAGCCAGACTGTAGACTGTCTAGATAGCTGTGGCCAATCTCCTTCTGAACATAAAAACATAACATTTTCAGATATAAGCAATTTGTGGTAGAACAATGGATAATAACATTTAACAGATGGTTTATTGTTCAAAAACAACTACGTTTTTGTCGAATGCCTTCATCAGGGTATATCAATCTTGTTGGATTGGGACCTGAATGGTGCCCTGACGGCTTTCCCTCTGTGTAGTTCGTGATGATAAAAGTCATCGAAAGTCATAATAATTTCTTACAGTAAAGGTCCAAATGTAAATGGAGTTATGATCAAGGCACCAAAATCCAAAGAATACCAAACACAAATAAAACATTTATTTTGCATTATTTTTAATTCATTCAGTTCTTTTAATTCACTTACATTTTAATGGGAGGCACATTGTTAACACACAGTTTTTCCAGGCATTCCGTAATGAAGCATTTTGGGAACTAGATGATGGTTGTATTTCACATTGAGCCAGTGTGTGGTGAGACTGTTCTAAGTGCTGGGTGTTGATGTTGATTGGCTGTTCTACTGCGGCTACTTCAGCTTGAATCACTCTCTCTTGGTGTGTGGCTTCGAAACCATCATAGCTTCTGCAAAAGTGCCCTGGTATAATTTAAGAGATGGATGACATTTTGAAGTCCAGTAAATGATCAGAATTGACATTCATGTCATTTTACTGATGAACCTCTATACTTATATTTGGTGGTCCTGTGTACTGTATAGCACCAGAATCACAGCAAGTATATCTAACAGTGCTAGATATCACAGCAATCACTCTCTGTGGTATTCCAATGTATTTGGAAGTTAGAACAGCTCCAAATTATAATTCTGTTTAAGCAGGGAAAATCCTTGTCCCTGACACATCTCCACATACTATTTAATTGCTTGCATAGTTACAGCATGCAAAGATGCACCACCACCACTCCTGCATCTCCCTTTACTTTAGAAAACATACCTTCATTTATCTGCTTTCCAACCATTACATCTATTCCCACCTTTAAGAGTCAAGCACTCGCCTGTGGGATTCATAATGGGAATCAGCCTCACACACACACACACATACTCTCTCCACGCTACGTCAACGAGGTCCTCGGGATATCTACAATTCACATCTTTTATCTGCCCTGTAGTCCCGCTTTATTCCACACAGCCACTTCGCCCACTTCACAGGGCAACGCGACCGCTATACAGCAGCACATGCCCCTCAATAGAAATCTCACAGGGCACCCCTGAATTGATTGTACTCTCAAGGTAAACAGCCTGGCTTGCATAATCAAGCCGTTTGAGAAGTGTAACTCCATATAGGCCCAGTGTTGGTCTCCTTACCGATGGCTGAGGAATAGACCGTGCCAATCTGGCACCAACTGCTGTACAGGGTCTCCTTCGCAGCAGGGAGCTTGACTCCCTATATCAAAGAAGAACCATGTTAGTGGGAAAGAGATCTGTCTACAGAGTAAACAGCAACCCCACAGCAATGGGAGCTTGTGTGTGTGTGTGTGGTGAGTAGTGAGTGTGAGGAGTAAGTTAGTGAGGAGTGAGTGGGGAGTGAGTGAGTGAGAGTGAGTGAGTGGAAGTGGAGGAGGAGTGGGAGGAGGAGAGAGAAGAGAGAGAGAGAGAGAGAGAGAGAGAGAGAGAGAGAGAGAGAGAGAGAGAGAGAGAGAGAGAGAGAGAGGGTATGGAAAGTACTTTTGTCCCTTATCTCATGTATTGTTTAGTTCTACAGGTATATTGACACACTCTATCTACCTAAAAAGTGGACACCCCTTCAAATTAGTGGACGAGCCATTTCTGCCACACCCATTGCTGACAGGTATATAAAATCGAGCACACACGCCACTTGAAATCTCCAGCAGACAACACGGTGGCAGTAGAATGGCCTACTGAAGATCATGGACTTTCAACGTAGCACAGTCATAGAATGACACCTTCCCTACAAGTCGCGGTTAAATATCGCTCTGCTAGAGCCCGTCAATATAAGTAGTATTGTGGAAGTGGAAACGTCAAGGGAGCAACGTCAAGGAGCAGCGAAGCGGTAGGTTAACACAAGCTCACAGATCGGAATCGCGAGTGCTTAGCGTATAAAAATCGCCTGTCTCTGTTTGTAACACCCACTACCGATTTCAAACTGCCTCTGGAAGCAACGTCAGCAAAATAACTGTTTGTCGGAGCTTCATGAAATGGATTTCCAGTGGAAGAGCAGCCGCACTACAAGCCTAAGATCACCATGCGCAATGCCAAGCGATCGGCTGGAGTGGTGTAAAGCTCGCCGCCATTGGACTCTGGAGCAGTGGAAATGTGTTCTCTGGAGTGATGAATCACGCGTCACCATCTGGCAGTTCGACGGACGAATCTGGGTTTGGGCGGATGCCAGGAGAACGGTACCTGCCCCAATGCATAGTGCCAACTGTAAAGTTTGGTGGAGGAGGAATAATGGTCTGGGGCTGTTTTTCATGGTTTGGGCTCGGCCCCTGAGCTCCAGTGAAGGGAAATCTTAACGCTACAGCATACAATGACATTCTAGACGATTCTTTGCTTCCAACTTTGTGGCAACAGTTTGGGGAAGGCCCTTTCCAGTTCCAGCATGGCAATGCCCCTGTGCACAAAGCGAGGTCCATACAGAAATTGTTTGTTGAGATCGGTGTGGAAGAACTTGACTGGCCTGCACAGAGCCCTGACCTCAACTCCATCGAACACCTTTGGGATGAATTGGAACACCGACTGCGAGCCAGGCCTAATCGCCCAACATCAGTGCTCGACCTCACTAATGCTCTTGTGGCTGAATGGAAGCAAGTCCCCGCAGCAATGTTCCAACATCTAGTGGAAAGCCTTCCCAGAAGAGTGGAGGCTGTTATAGCAGCAAAGGAGGGACCAACTCCATATTAATGCCCATGATTTCGGAATGAGATGTTCGAGGAGCAGGTGTCCACATACTTTTGGTCATGTAGTGTATCTGGATTCAAACACAATATTTAAAGGGGCAGTGCAGTCAAAAACTTGATTTTCCTGTGATTAATATTAGGGCTGTCAAATGATTAAAAATTTTAATCAAATTAATCAGAATTTTCAGTGGATTAATCATGATTAATCACTATTTGCAATTACACCTGAATCCTAACCATTTTTTTTCCTGAAATGCATACGATGTCCCGCTCACGGCAACAGACAGGAACTGTTCTTTACAAGCCTCCGCAAAATGACGCTCCTCAGTTTTTAATATAGTCAGCGCAAAAGACTTCAGTTCCCACGTGTCACTGATTAAATGTGCAGTTACTCCGAGGTAATTGTTGTTACTCACTGATGTCCAATGGTCCCCTGTCAGGCTGATATGATTTACTTGAGCCAAGACCTCTCTTTCCTTTTTTCTTTTTCGTTTTCATAGAGCTCAGTGGATTTTCTCCATAACTGTGGCTCTTGACGGTGGCTTATAGAATGAGTCTTGAGACGCCACTTGCAAAACATCAAGGAAACCTGAGTCTTCTACAATGCTAATGGGTCTACAATCCTTTGCAATCCATTTTGCTATTGTGTTGGTCAAATTATCTGAGGTTGATTTTGTTAATTGCCTGCAAACATTCAGCGTGGTCTGCGCAAACCACTTGCTGAATCTGACGGCCCAGCAAACGCATGTTTGGCGTTGACATGGTACTTCAAGCTTGAACAGCTCCGTGAAATTGAAACTCCTTCTTACAAATCTTGCAAATAACCCTGTACTTGTTAACTGTACCATCATCATTCTTTTTATATTTGAATCCGGTTCAATAGGGCCCACTTTGCTCACCTTGCTCCATCTCGCCTTAGCTCCCAACCACTTTCCTGACCTGAATAATTTGTCACACTGCGCATGCGTGAAATGCGTTAAAAAAATTGACGTAATTAACAGCAAACAACTAATTAACGCCGTTAATCGCTAGCTATTTTTGACAGCCCTAATTAATATATATTTCCACAATATGTGGTTGGAATAATGCTGTGAAAATGTGAAAATGATTATGATAAAAAAAAAAATGGTGTAAGAGCTGTTTGAAAAGACTGCATGGAATTTCAGCTCGATTTGCATGGGTGGCCTGCCTGGCAACATCATAAGTTAATAGACCTATAAAAAAGAGTGTTTCAAACCTCTCTGCAAATAACAGCTAGTTTTCAGGTTACATATCCCTCCCATTAGACTGCTCCAATAAGGTTCCTCACTCAGACCACTCCCAGACAGTTCTAGCAATTTATTTGCATGATAAATATATTTTTGTTACAAGCTATTTTTGTTTGTTTTTGACCATTTTCATTGAAAATAATCACAGTAAGGTACTTAATTTTTACCCAGAAATGATTTCATATTGAGATAAAAACGTCTGCCTGCATTGGACCTTTAAAAGAGGGAGAAATACAAGCTGATTTAATTGTAACAAACTTGATGCGAGTTTGGTTTGGAGTGCCGTGTTAATGTCAACAGTCATCCATTGTGTCTCACTCTGGCTCCTGATTATCACTATGTGGCTGTGGTCTATGTGTCTCTGACAAACTTCTACTTCTCCCTCTGGTTCTCATCAACACTCTGGAACCACAGGGACGAACAAAGAGGAGTTAAACTGACCCAGAGCAGCGCTCTCTCTCTATGTTCTCTCCACGTCACCGGAGTCACGCTAAATATGAATGTGTCTCTGTGAAGATGAATGAGGAGTGAGGAGGAAATATACATGAATTACTCTTAGCTGAACTTTCTTTGTTGTATGGCTGTAGAGAGTAGAGGTTATACCTTTGACTGCACCCTTAAACCTGACTGTGTGGCTGATGGTGAGGGACTGTTGTTCAGAAGCCATGACCTTGTGTAGGCTAAATCAGTTTCCGCTGCCCCCTTTTGAGCGGGGGATGAGCGTTTTAACCTCTGCCAGATCAGTTTGGCATCCAGAAAAGACACTCACTGCGCTATTTCTCTCTCGCCCCTCTCTTTCTCTTCTCTCTCCCCCTCTCTCTTTCTCTCCCCTCTCTCATTTCTCTCCTCCTCTCTCTCCCTCTCTCTTCCCTCTCTCTTTTCCCCCCTTCTCTCTCTCGCCCCCCACTCCCCACTATCTCTTCCTCCGCCTCCTCTCCCCCTCCCCTCCCTCTCTCTCCTCAGTGCAGTGAAGGTCAGTAGGATTAGCAGCACATACCTTTCAGCTCTCTGAGGGGGTAGAAGTCATGGCCCTGCTGCTATTTCCAGTGCTATGCATCCCAGCCCAGCATAGCAGCCATTGTTACAAGCACAAGGAAGACAACACAACGTTGTTCAAACCACAGAGGAACATGGACACGCAGATCTATAACTGATCTACACAAGTTAAACTCAGAAGTCCTCAATGTGATTGACATGATTAGAAACAGATATACTGTAGGCCTATCTGAACACTGTTAACACAAAATGTCTCTCCTTTTTCCCATTCCCTAGGTTGACTTCTCTGTCTCTTGTTTTACCATTTCCCAGCTCTAATGGAGATCTGTCTCTTTATTCTCCAGACTGAAACCCTTCTATTTATTGTCATGAATCTTGCCCTGAAGTCAGCTCTGCAGAGTGGTCACTAGCTGGCACAGCCACAAAGTGATACAATTTAAACCTAACCCTAACCTTAACCCTAACTTTAACCACACTGTTAACCCTAATGTCTAACCCTAACCTTAAATGAAGACCAAATAGCAAATGTTTGTTTTCATACATTCTTACCAATTTTGACTTTGCAGTTGGCCCATCTAGCAGAAATCGTTCAGTTCTGCCTCCAGGGCAAGATTCAAGACAATAAACATCAACCTGCATAGAAGTCAGCTGTTAGATGTTCGACAGAACTGAACTGGGAAAGAAAGAGGGAAGAGGGGAAAGAGGAAAGATAAAGGAGGGGGTGGATGGATGGATTTCACAACAACAATCTGAAAAATAACTTTGGCCTTTCACCTTTTTTATGAAATTGTATCTCCATATTGGTTTGTCCCTGGGTAAAAAGCCAAAGACAATAGTCTTATTCAGCCATGTACAGTAAAGGGCTTTGTATAACGAGCTAGATCTGGTTCTGTGGCTCTGAAGGGTCTAACGTCGTGCTTCTCCTGCCCGTAGCACACACACTAAGAAAAGTCAGATTGTGTCAGCAATAGGTTCCTAACTGTATAATATCAAGCCTCTAGACTCAGATACAGCAGTTGTGTTTGTATCAAACCCCATATCTCACCCTGCCCAGTGGGCTGTCACCACAGTGACCTCCACAATCACACTGACAACCAACACAACACACATGGCTCTGATAGACATGTAGCATAACGTATGTAGTCAAACACACATCACTATTCATGTGGTGCTGGACTGAAATAAAAATATTGTAGCAGCGAAATAGAGGGGCCTGCATAGTAAGTTTCTCCAAAACAGACCTTTAAGTTCCCTTCTGATTGACATGAATCACTGTATGTATTACCATGCCTGTCCCAGGTATTACCTAGAACAATAATGTCCTCAGTACAGGTCAGTCCCGTAGATCAAGAAACGCCTATTGTTCCCTCATTACAGACCAGACAGGACTGGACATTACCAAGCCTGGAAACAGGAGAGGATCCAAACAAATCCAGAAGAACCAAGCAGAAACAGTTTCATAAGAAAGGGATCCCCTGAGAGAGGTAATGTTATGCTGCCATATAGTATTACATCTACTGCCATATGGAATATCTCTGATGAAATAAATTAACTACAGTCATGGAATGTTCACAAGGAGGGTAAAGAGTTGAGTATTGCCAAAGGCATACTGGCTGTCTACCAAATACATTGTGTTCACGTCTTTGGTGTCCTCTTAGGGATGAAAACAGCACAAAGATAACTGACAAAAAAAGGGGAGTCTACAACTTTACATTGAAGATCACATAGGACTGTTTATACTCAATCACTGTGGGCAGAGAATCAATTAATGTTACCTTTAAAAGTCTTCATTTAGCAGTAGCATACCGTTATTCTATGGCCACAACTTTTCAAACATAATATACCTAACTGAGATTTCATAAAGTTCTACCCTAGGACAGAGTGACCTATCCATGTGAAGTTGTCAGCCTACAGTGTTGGGGGTGTACGGACCGTGGGTATCAGGTGAGATTAGGCCTGTAGGTGCCCACTAGCCTGGTTAAACCAGACTGAATGCAATGCTCACCATTGTTGCCTTTCATAATGACTGACATGACATGTTGCATTGGAGCTTCTCTTATTTGACGTTTCCCTCCTAGGAGGCCCCAGGTCAGGTATCTGTGTTTACGTTGGCACGGCCCAGGCTTTAGAGTTGATCCTGAACCTGCTGTTGAATACATACATACTTAACTAACGCAGTGGGAAAGGGATAAAGGTGGAGTTTGTGTGTGTGTGTGTGTGTGTGTGTGTGTGTGTGTGTGTGTGTGTGTGTGTGTGTGTGTGTGTGTGTGTGTGTGTGTGTGTGTGTGTGTGTGTGTGTGTGTGTGTGTGCGTGTGTGTGTGTGTGTGTGTGTATGTATGTATGTAAGGGTATGAAGGTGGAGTATGAGAGTTAAACATGCAGCTGGATCAACAGATCCCCTGCCAGATACTGTAGCACTGAAGCCTGTGTCAGCTAAACACCTGGGTTCAAATAATATTTGAAATCTTTCGATTGAGCGTTTGCTTGAGTCTGTTTCTAATGGTTTCATCAAGCCAGGCAAGCTCAATCAAGCACAGGGAAAGTATTTTAAATAATTTCAAATAGTATTTACAGTTTTTTCCAACTGCTTACACACGTTTTCAAAACTATGTCTCCTTTTTTCAAAACTCTACACACAATTCCCAAAACTGCACACACAAAATGCAAAATGCCTCACATCTCCTTCAAAATGTAACACTGCATTCAAAATGCCAGTAAACACATGTCAGAATGAAGCATTTGCATCAAATGGCAAACACTTCTTTCATAATAGTACATTTTGGATATACCATGTAAACACTGTTGTTCTAAATCTAAAGCTCTTTGGTCTTTCATAGGCTTATATCTACATTTCAATACAATGTTCTACAGTGAAAGTAATCTGCTGAGAGGGGTAACAAGTACACTGTAAACACCAATGCAATGTAGAAACAGAAAATATTTATTAGGCCAAACATTACTGTTGTATACAGTAGCACACAACAAAACCATAAACATATGTAAACCAAAAGTATATTCTTTAGAATACAGTAAAGAACACTATTGTGTGTGTGGGGTCCCGGGGGCAGTCCAGGAATTGGTAGGGGGTGGGCAGTCACCAGTGCTAAGCTACGCTTCATCTCTTCTCCGGGCTGGGTCTGGCCACAATACTTTGTCCACATCACAAGATACGTTTTCTCTTGCCAAACATCGAGGGAAGTATCTCCTAGCATGGCGTATCCAACCTTGGACAGAGGCAACCTCTATGTCCCCACATGCGTCCTCCATTGCCTGGAGAAGCGGCATGCGGGCATAGGGTTGGCAATCATACACTTTCCAGCGCCAGGCTGAGAAGAATTCCTCTATGGGATTTAGAAAAGGTGAATATGAGGGTAGGTACAAAACTACAAATTGTGGATGGGTGGCAAACCAGTTTTGGACCAGAACAGCCCGGTGAAAACTAACATTGTCCCATATAACCACAAATCCAGCAGGCTCCTGATCTGGATCAGGGACAAGCATTGTGTAAATTGCATCCAGAAAAGTGAGCCTATGGCCGGTCTTGTACGGACCCAGTGTGGCATTGTGATGGAGGACCCCGTTTTGAGTGATGGCAGCACACATAGTTATATTACCCCCACGCTGTCCAGGGACATTGGTAATTGCCCTCTGTCCTTTTACATTTCTTCAGCGGCGCCTGGTTTTGGTGAGGTTGAAGCCAACCTCATCCACATAAATAAATCTCCTTCCTTCTCTTGCCCTCGTCCTCTTCTTCCTCTTCCTCTTCCTCTTCATTTTCCTCTTCCTCCTCCTCCTCCTCTTCCAACACTTCGTCTTTGAATTTGTCCTCGTTGTTGTCCCCTGCCTCTCCCTCCTACTCCTCTTGCTCTCTGTCCATTGTTGGCATCCATTGTTCAAAACAGGTAATCTGACCTTTGACCTATTTATAGGCCTATACTACAGTAAAGCAGTGATTGGTTAGTGATCAGTTAAGCAATTAGTGTTTGCACATGTGAAGAGTGTGTGTGTGACCTGGTGAATAAGTGTAGCATTTTGAATGGTTGTGTTTGGAAAAGGAAAGCAAGTCACTTCCTGTTAGATTTTTGTGTTTTAGGTAGAGAATTGTGTGTAGTGTTTGAAAAAAGTGTTTTATGCAATTGACAACTGAGTCAAAGGGCTGAGAAATAGCTTATGGTTTTGGAGATTTGGTGTGTAGTTTTGCACTTTGAGTGAGAGGTTTCAAAAATCGTGTGACATGAAAAGATTTTGTGTGTAAGCAGTCGGAAAAAACTGTAAACCCAGGTCTGTGTCAGTTGTGTGGCCAGCAGCTTTTTTTTCATTTACAGTTTTTTTTGATTGCTTAAGCACGATTTTCAAAACAGGGCCCGTGTTTTCAAAACACTACACACAATTAGCACAACCACACACCCAATTAGCAAAACACTACAGATCCTTAGCAAAATTAAACACTCTTGTAAAAACTATACACTTCTTTTTAAAAACCACATTTGTTACCATATGAAACACACACGTTTCACATTACACTATACTCTGTTTGCACGAGTTACACTCTGCTGTGATAAACCTAAAACACTTTTAGCACTTCTACTTCCCTATGATTAGAGTAGGCTACTCTCAACAAAGTACAAATATAATGTAAATTCACCAAACACTACACAAGACCAATGTTGCAGACTGAAGAAACTCATTTATTTCTCAACACGCCCAAAATATTGACATGGAGATTCATAATACTGTAACCAAACGTCACTTTACGTATTGTAAGGTCACATTTTTTTTTACAAAATAACTAGACATTGTCTCTTCGCCTAGCTGGATCTGGCCAGAGAATTTCATCAACATCGCAGGCAATGTTGTCATTAGCAAGACACCTTGGAAAGAAACGTCTTGAATGACGAATCCATCCTTGCATTGCTGCTACCTCCATCTGGTCACAGGCCTCCTCCATGGCTTGGATGAGGGGTACCTCAGCCTGGAGACGGAGATCATATACCTTCCACCGCCATGCCGAGAAAAACTATTCTATAGGGTTGAGGAATGGAGTATGGTGGAAGATATAGGACGGTGAAATGTGGATGTTGCTGAAACCAGTTCTGAACCAGAGCAGAGCGGTGGAAAGACACATTGTCCCAGACAACAATGTATTGCATATGATCGATTTGATTTGCTGCTGTTATGTTGTGCAATTGGTCCAAGAATGTAAGTATGAGTGCTGTGTTGTAAGGGCCCATATGGGCATGGCGGTGGAGGACCCCATTCTGTGTAATGGCTGCACAGAGTGTTATATTACCCCCACGTTGCCCTGGGACATTGACTATAGCCCTGTGGCCAATGATGTTTCTTCCCCTCCTTCGTGTTCTCGTCAGGTTGAACCCAGCCTCATCTATGTAAATGAACTCATGCTGGATCTCCTCTCCATCCATTCGTAAAACTCTCTGAAAAACAGTGTCAGGCAAAATTGTGTAGTTCAGTGTAGATCTAGTATACATATTACAGTACAGTAAAAGATTATGAGACAGTATGCAAGATCACACTGCTAAAGTGAATACATACCTCTGCATAATCATGCCGCAGTCGTTTTCACCCTTTCGGAATTGCGCTCGAAAGGCACTCGATAAATTTGCTTCATTTGAATATGTTTTTTTTAGGATGCGTGCCAGTGTTGATGTTGAGACCTGATGGATATCGTTGAAAATGGCGTGGTTATTGACAATGTTAGCTTGGAGCTGCTTGAGTGTTATAGCATTGTTGGCCAAAACCATGTTTACTATCTCCCTCTCTTGCTGTTCTGTGAACATAGGAGGCCTTCCCCCTTGTCGTCCCTGACCCTCAATCCTATGTGAGAAAAAAAACAGTATACAATAGAACAGTAATTTCACAGGAAAAGGTAACAGAAGTGCTGATAGTGCATAGAATATAGTACTGTAAGCAGTTACTGAAACCGTGCAGATGTTTTTGATATGATGATATTTTTACAATACCTATTTTCCAGTCAAAATGTTCTCATCACACTTGCCACTGTATATCGGCTTAGATTTGGCTGTACTCGCAGTCCAGCCTCCCTCAAAGCGTCAGGCCGTGGTTGACAATGTGGTCAACCAGTGTTGCGCGGATCTCATTTGTCAGATTCGGTCTCTTTGAGCACCTTCTTGTCTTCCTCTTCCTCTTCCTCTTCCTCTTCCTCCCCCTTCCTCCTCCTCCTCCTCCTCCTCTCCCTCGTCTCCTCCTCGTCCTCCTGGTCCCTCGTCCTCCTCGTCCTCCTCGTTGTCCTCCTCCTCCCTCCTCCTCCTCCTCCTCCTCCTCCTCCTCCTCGTCTTACTCTTTCTCTGACTCTTTCCATTGTGCTTGAAGACCGATGAACTCACCTGCTGCTTTTTTATAGTGCTTATACACCTGATTGGTGTGTCTACAATTAAGCAACGAGTGTTTGCACACCTGATGACTGTGTTGAACCAATTGGTTGGACGGTGTGGTAATTTGACAGTCAGTGCTTTGGTATTGCAAGGGACGTGACTTCATGATAGATTTTTGTGTGTAATGTATGTTAAGTGTGTTTAGTGTTTTGCAAATCACTGTGTGTAGTTTTGCAACAAGTGTAAGGTTGACAATGTGCTTATAGTTGTGCAAATATGGGCTGATGTTTTGCTTCTTGAGTGTAAGGTTTTGCTAATAGTGTACTACTTTTAATTTTAGTGTGTAAGCAATCCAAAAAAACTGTAATCGAGGAAAATAAGAATAATCCAAAATTTCTTTTTGATACTGTTGCAAAGCTAACTAAAAAGCAGCATTCCCCAAGAGAGGATGGCTTTCACTTCAGCAGTAATAAATTCATGAACTTCTTTGAGGAAAGATCATGACCATTAGAAAGCAAATTACGGACTCCTCTTTGAATCTGCGTATTCCTCCAGGGCTTAGCTGTCCTGGATCTGCTGACTCTGCGAGGGCCTGGGATCGGAGAGACACTTAAGTGTTTTAGTACTATATCTCTTGACACAATGATGAAAATAATCATGGCCTCTAAACCTTCAAGCTGCATACTGGATCCTATTCCTACTAAACTGCTGAAGGAGCTGCTTCCTGTGCTTGGCCCTCCTATGTTGAACATAATAAACAGCTCTCTATCCACCGGATGTGTACCAAACTCACTAAAAGTGGCAGTGATAAAGCCTCTCTTGAAAAAGCCAAACCTTGACCCGGAAAATATAAAAACTATCGGCCTATATCGAATCTTCCATTCCTCTCAAAAATTTTAGAAAGCTGTTGCGCAGCAACTCACTGCCTTTCTGAAGACAAACAATGTACGAAATGCTTCAGTCTGGTTTAGACCCCCATCATAGCACTGAGACTGCACTTGTGAAGGTGGTAAATGACCTTTTAATGGCGTCAGACCGAGGCTCTGCATCTGTCCTCGTGCTACTAGACCTTAGTGCTGCCTTTCGACACCATCGATCACCACATTCTTTTGGAGAGACTGGAAACCCAAATTGGTCTACACGGACAAGTTCTGGCCTGGTTTAGATCTTACCTGTCGGAAAGATATCAGTTTGTCTCTGTGAATGGTCTGTCCTCCGACAAATCAACTGTACATTTCGGTGTTCCTCAAGGTTCCGTTTTAGGACCACTATTGTTTTCACTATATATTTTACCTCTTGGGGATGTTATTCGAAAACATAATGTTAACTTTCACTGCTATGCGGATGACACACAGCTGTACATTTCAATGAAACATGGTGAGCCCCAAAATTGCCCTCGCTAGAAGCCTGTGTTTCAGACATAAGGAAGTGGATGGCTGAAAACGTTCTACTTTTTTAAACTTCGGACAAAACAGAGATGCTTGTTCTAGGTCCCAAGAAACAAAGAGATCTTCTGTTAAATCTGACAATTCATCTTGATGGTTGTAAAGTCGTCTCAAATAAAACTGTGAAGGACCTCGGCGTTACTCTTGACCCTGATCTCTCTTTTGACGAACATATCAAGACTGTTTCAAGGACAGCTTTCCATCTACGTAACATTGCAAAAAATCAGAAATTTTCTGTCCAAAATGATGCAGAAAAATTAATCCATGCATTTGTTACTTCTAGGTTAGACTACTGCAATGCTCTATTTTTCCCGGCTACCCGGATAAAGCACTAAATAAACTTCAGTTAGTGCTAAATACGGCTGCTAGAATCTGACTAGAACCAAGAAATTTGATCATATTACTCCCAGTGCTAGCTTCCCTACACTGGCTTCCTGTTAAGGCAAGGGCTGATTTCAAGGTTTTACTGTTAACCTATAAAGCGTTACATGGGCTTGCTCCTACCTATCTTTCCGAGTTGGTCCTGCCGTACATACCAATACGTACGCTACGGTCACAAGACGTGGCCTCCTAATTGTCCCTAGAATTTCTAAGCAAACAGCGGAGGCAGGGCTTTCTCCTATAGATCTCCATTTTTATGGAACAGTCTGCCCTACCCATGTGAGAGACGCAGACTCGGTCTCAACCTTTAAGTCTTTACTGAAGACTTATCTCTTCAGTAGGTCATATGATTGAGTGTAGTCTGGCCCAGGAGTGTGAAGGTGAACGGAAAGGCTCTGGGAGCAACGAACAGCCCTTGCTGTCTCTGCCGGGCCGGTTCCCCTCTCCACTGGGGTTCTCTGCCTCTAACCCCTGTTGCAGGGGCTGAGTCACTGGCTTGCTGGTGCTCTTTCATGCCGTCCCTGGGAGGGGTGCGTCACTTGAGTGGGTTGAGTTACTGACGTGATCTTCCTGTCTGGGTTGGCGCCCCCCTTGGTTTGTGCTGTGGTGGAGACCTCTGTGGGCTATACTCGGCCTTGTCTCAGGATTGTAAGTTGGTGGTTGAGGATATCCCTCTAGTGGTGCGGGGCTGTGCTTTGGCAGAGTGGGTGGGGTTATATCCTTCCTGTTTGGCCCTGTCCGGGGTTTCTTCGGATGGGGCCACGTGTCTCCGGACGCTCCTGTCTCAGCCTCCAGTATTTATGCTGCAGTAGTTTATGTGTCGGGGGCTGGGGTTAGTTGGTTATACCTGGAGTACTTCTCCTGTCTTATCCAGTGTCCTGTGTGAATTTAAGTATGCTCTCTCTAATTCTCTCGTTCTCTCTTTCTCTCTGAGAACCTGAGCCCCTAGGACCATACGTCAGACTACCGGGCATGATGACACCTTGCTGTCCCCAGTCCGCCTGGCCTTGCTGCTATTCCAGTTTCAACTGTTCTGCCTGCGGTTACGAAACCCCTACCTGTCCCAGACCTGCTGTTTTCAACTCTTAATGATCGGCTATGAAAAGCCAACTGAGAGACCTGAGCACCTAGGACCATACGTCGGGACTACCGGCCGTGGTGACTCCTTGCTGTCCCCAGTCCGCCTGGCCTTGCTGCTATTCCAGTTTCAACTGTTCTGCCTGCGGTTATGGAACCCCTACCTGTCCCAGACCTGCTGTTTTCAACTCTTAATGATCGGCTATGAAAAGCCAACTGAGATTTATTCCTGATTATTATTTGACCATGCTTGTCACTTATGAACATTTTTGAACATCTTGGCATGGTTCTGTTATAATCTTCACCCGGCACAGCCAGAAGAGGACTGCCACCCCTCATAGCCTGGTTCCTCTCTAGGTTTCTTCCTAGGTTTTCGCCTTTCTAGGAGTTTTTCCTAGCCACCGTGCTTCTACACCTGCATTACTAGCTGTTTGGGGTTTTAGGCTGGGTTTCTGTACAGCACTTCGAGATATTAGCTGATGTAAGAAGGGCTATATAAAATAAAATTGATTGATTGATTGATTGATATCAGGGTCCAGTAATACTGTGAGATATCAGAGTCTGTAATACAGTGAGATATCAGAGTCTGTAATACAGTGAGATATCAGAGTCAGTAATACTGCGAGATATCAGAGTCAGTAATACAGTGAGATATCAGAGTCAGTAATACAGTGAGATATCAGAGCCTGTAATACTGTGAGATATCAGGGTCAGTAATACTGTGAGATATCGGAGTCTGTAACACAGTGAGATATCAGAGTCTGTAATACAGTGAGATATCAGAGTCTGTAATACAGTGAGATATCAGAGTCTGTAATACTGTGAGATATCAGTCTGTAATACAGTGAGATATCAGTCTGTAATACAGTGAGATATCAGAGTCAGTAATCTGTGAGATATCAGAGTCAGTAATACTGTGAGATATCAGAGTCTGTAATACAGTGAGATATCAGAGTCTGTAATACTGTGAGATATCAGAGTCAGTAATACTGTGAGATATCAGAGTCTGTAATACTGTGAGATATCAGAGTCTGTAATACAGTGAGATATCAGAGTCTGTAATACAGTGAGATGTCAGAGTCTGTAATACAGTGAGATATCAGAGTCTGTAATACTGTGAGATATCAGTCTGTAATACTGTGAGATATCAGTCTGTAATACAGAGAGATATCAGAGTCTGTAATACTGTGAGATATCAGAGTCAGTAATACTGTGAGATATCAGAGTCTGTAATACAGTGAGATATCAGAGTCTGTAATACTGTGAGATATCAGAGTCAGTAATACTGTGAGATATCAGAGTCTGTAATACAGTGAGATATCAGAGTCTGTAATACAGTGAGATATCAGAGTCTGTAATACTGTGAGATATCAGTCTGTAATACTGTGAGATATCAGTCTGTAATACAGTGAGATATCAGAGTCTGTAATACTGTGAGATATCAGAGTCTGTAATACAGTGAGATATCAGAGTCAGTAAAGAAGGTTGAGTCAAGGCTATTATTATTGTACACTACTTCTGCCTCAGATTCCCACAGTGTTTCTGTTAAATGTCACAATCACAATCCTCACACACACACACACACACACACACACACACACACACACACACACACACACACACACACACACACACACACACACACACACACACACACACACACACACACACACACACACACACACACACACACACACACACACACACACACCCCACGGGACTGGGTGGTCTATTATGCTTGCTGTAATTCTTCCATTGTTCATAATAAATCTGTCTAGCTGTTGTCTCTATAATTTCCAACACATTAGACAATGGAGTGCATTTGTGGCAGAATAAACCATGTTCTCCTTCAGTCCCTAGCCAGATAACACTAATAAAGATTCAGCTTTAATGCTGAACACGCTGTTTGTGTGTGTGTGTGTGTTTGTCTATGTTTCTTCTTTATTATCTGTGGTGGTGTAATGAATGTAAAGCTCATGTTAGTTAGTGTTTGTGTTAGATTGCTGACAGTCAGATTTAACTGGGCTGGGGGCATTTCTCCTCCTGCCTGTCTACCTGCTGCACAAAAACAACATCACCATGCTTCGCTAGCAGGCTAACACTCAGGATAATAATGATTCTTTAACTTCTCATATTCCTTCTCTTCAGTCATTTCTCCTTCGCTTCCCCCTCCTCCACCACCATGTGTTATTCTCTCTCACCCTCCCTCCCTCCCTCCCTCCCTCCCTCCCTCCCTCCCTCCCTCCCTCCCTCCCTCCCTCCCTCCCTCCCTCCCTCCTTCCCTGCCGCTACAGTGCTGATCCACTAAGGTCCTCATTTATACAACAGTTTTAATTTGACTATATTCTTCCTCAATCAAAAGCCTGCCTCTTTGTGTTAGTGTGTGTTTGTGTATGTGCGCGTGTGTATGTGTGTGTGAGAGAGAGTGTGCAATCATGCCTGCATGCGTGTAACAGCACAAAGAGAGCCACACTCTCTCCCAGCCCAGTGACCACCGCAGAGCTCCTGCGTCTCCCAACAGAACAACCTACTGTGGCCTGCTGATAACAGGATTAATAGAGATCAATCAATCCTCATCTGGGGAATTTAAAATGAAATGATTCTCATATTAAAATGACTAGCCTGTGGGTGGGTTGTCTCTGGCAGGCAGTCCCAATGCAGCTCCTATAAAGCTATCTGAACAGGCTTTGGGGTTTGACACTGGTGATGAGTGGGGTGACTGGATGGGATTGGCTCTGTATGTATCTGTGTTTCTAGTCTAATAATATGGGTAGTATGTCATCTCTGAATGACACAGTTGAATGTCCTGTTCTGATTCGATGGCAACTGAACTGTCATGTAGGATGTCAGGTTGGGTATTGTGATAGCAAAATTATAAATGTTTGTAGAAAAATGCTTAGGGTCATGTATAAAAATTATTTTGGCTACCATGCTAGAAGAAAGCGATCTCAGTGACTTTGAAAGAGGGTTCTCAAAGGAGCATAATGGTGTTTAAAGGGTGTGTGTGTGTGTGTGTCTCAGTCACCAGATCTCAACCCAATTGAACACTTATGGGAGATTCTGGAGTGGCGCCTGAGAGAGCATTTTCCACCACCATCAACAAAACACCAAATTATGGAATTTCTCATGGAAGAATGATGTCACATCCCTCCAATATAGTTCCAGACACTTGTCTATGCCAAGGTGCATTGAAGCTGTTCTGGTGGCTTGTGGTGGCCCAACGCCTATTAAGACACTATGTTGGTGTTTCCTTTATTTTGGTAGGTACCTGTATATACATATACTGTATATATCCATTGTATGTGATGACTGCCTCCTTGAGATCTTGTTTCATATCTTGGCTGAAGCTACTGACACTTCAAACATAATGAAGCACGTGGCTGACCAGATCAACAGAATTCATATTAATACAATACCTTCATAAACAACTTTATGTTGCAAAGCATTGAGGGGGGGTTGGAGATATGGAGAACTACATAGAAAGAGGGGGGAAGACCATTGCATTGGAGTGATGTAGGGATGCAGAGAGAGAGAGAGAGAGAGAGAGAGAGAGAGAGAGAGAGAAATAAAGAGAAAATAAAGAGAGCGAGATCTTAGCAAAGGTATACATACTGTCTGAGATCTCCCAGAGCCGTGGAGGAAGGTGGCTGAAGTACTCGTGCTGGAGAGCTGCCTGAGCAGACAGACGGTTCTTTGGGAAGCACTGGAGAAACCTAGAGGCTAACTCCTCAGCATGGTCCACATAGCCCAATCTACAGGGAAGACAGATAGACAGACAGTTAGCATGGTTCACCTAGCCCAATCTACAAGGAAGACAGACAGACAGACAGTTAGCATGGTTCACCTAGCCCAACCTACAAGGAAGACAGACAGACAGTTAGCATGGTTCACAACCTACATAACAGAAACAGGGCGGCAGGTAGCCTAGTGGTTAAAACCGTTGGGCCTGTAACCGAAAGAGACTGCTAGTTCTCATCCCCGATCCGACAAGGTGAAAAATCTGTCGATGTGCCATTGAGCAAGCCACTTAAACTTAATTGCTCAAGGGTCGCCGTTGACAATGGCAGACCCTGGCCCTGGTGTCTCAGGGGAGTTGGGATATGCCCTGGTGTCTCAGGGGAGTAGGGATATGCAAAAAAACATACAGTGGGGAAAACAGAGTATTTAGTCAGCCACCAATTGTGCAAGTTTCTCCCACTTAAAAAGATGAGAGAGGCCTGTAATTTTCATCATAGGTACACGTCAACTATGACAGAC
The DNA here is from genome assembly GCF_020615455.1 of Coregonus clupeaformis. Lineage (NCBI taxonomy): Eukaryota > Metazoa > Chordata > Actinopteri > Salmoniformes > Salmonidae > Coregonus > Coregonus clupeaformis. The sequence continues at coordinate 4,603 of NW_025537725.1, read as the reverse complement.
AAAATGAGAAAAGAAATTCCAGAAAATCACATTGTAGGATTTTAATGAATTTATTTGCATAATATGGTGGAAAATAAGTATTTGGTCAATAACAAAAGTTTCTCAATACTTTGTTATATACCCTTTGTTGGCAATGACACAGGTCAAACGTTTTCTGTAAGTCTTCACAAGGTTTTCACACACTGTTGCTGGTATTTTGGCCCATTCCTCCATGCAGATCTCCTCTAGAGCAGTGATGTTTTGGGGGCTGTCGCTGCAACTCGGATTTTCAACTCCCTCCAAAGATTTTCTATGGGGTTGAGATCTGAGACTGGCTAGCCATCCAGGACCTTGAAATGCTTCTTCACGAAGCCACTCCTTCGTTGCCCGGGGCGGTGTGTTTGGGATCATTGTCATGCTGAAAGACCCAGCCACGTTTTCATCTTCTTCCCCTTGCTGATGGAAGGAGGTTTCCTCAAAATCTCCACGATACATGGCCCCATTCATTCTTTCCTTTACACAGATCAGTCGTCCTGGTCCCTTTGCAGAAAAACAGCCCCAAAGCATGATGTTTCCACCCCCCATGCTTCACAGTAGGTATGGTGTTCTTTGGATGCAACTCAGCATTCTTTGTCCTCCAAACACGACGAAGTTGAGTTTTTACCAAAAAGTTCTATTCTTGGTTTCATCTGACCATATGACATTCTCCTCAATCCCTCTTCTGGATAATCCAAATGCACTCTAGCAAACTTCAGTGACGGGCCTGGACATGTACTGGCTTAAGCAGGGGGACACAGCAGGATTTGAGTCCCTGGCGCGTAGTGTGGTTACTGATGGTAGGCTTTGTTGCTTTGGTCCCAGCTCTCTGCAGGTCATTCACTAGGTCCCCCCGTGTGGTTCTGGGATTTTGCTCACCGTTCTTGTGATCATTTTGACCCCACGGGTGAGATCTGCGTGGAGCCCCAGATCGAGGGAGATTATCAGTGGTGTTGTATGTCTTCCATTTCCTAATAATTGCTCCCACAGTTGATTTTTTCAAACCAAGCTGCTTACCCTATTGCAGATTCAGTCTTCCCCCCAGCCTGGTGCAGGTCTACAATTTTGTTTCTGGTGTCCTTTGACAGCTCTTTGGTCTTGGCCATAGTGGAGTTTGGGAGTGTGACTGTTTGAGGTTATGGACAGGTGTCTTTTTATACTGATAACAAGTTCAAACAGGTGCCATTAATACAGGTAACGAGGGGAGGACAGAGGAGCCTCTTAAAGAAGAAGTTACAGGTCTGTGAGAGCCAGAAATCTTGCTTGTTTGTAGGTGACCAAATACTTATTTTCCACCATAATTTGCAAATAAATTCATTAAAAATCCTACAATGTGATTTTTCTGATTTTTTTTCTCAATTTGTCTCATCATGGTTGACGTGGTAACCTATGTTGAAAATTACAGGCCTCTCTCATCTTTTTTAAGTGGGAGAACTTGCACAATTGGTAGCTGACTAAATACTTTTCCCCACTGTATGTATAATACACACTTGTAAATACTAAGCACCCACTAAATTCTTATTATTATTAGAAGGACAACAGACTGTTAGCAATGGTCTACACACCCTACAATGCATAGAACCTTCCTCTCCCTGGCATGCCCAGTGACACAGGCCGACCCAGTCACTCATGAAAAATGAAAGACTTCATCAGAGAGGGGAGTGCAGACAGAGGCAGCCTCTCAACTCCTGTGTCTAAGGCTTTCATCGACCTGCCCCACGCTCCTGTGTGTATTTTGTGCATGTCGTGCGACGCGTGTGTGTTCTGCACGGGAGGCTCTGAACTCCTGAACCCGCCTACCATCCAGCACCGAGGGGGAAGCAGAAACAGAAAAAATAACAAAGTACAACCAAGTCAGTCAGTAATTAGGCCTGCAGTCCATTAAATAAACATGATGTTATTCCTCCTTCTGCCAGAGAGCTACCGAGGTTTGTGTGTGTGTGTGTGTGTGTGTGTGTGTGTGTATGTGTGTGTGAAAGAGAGAGAGAGAGAGAGAGAGAGAGAGAGAGAGAGAGAGAGAGAGAGAGAGAGAGAGAGAGAGAGAGAGAGAGAGAGAGAGAGAGAGAGAGAGAGATAGTCCTCTGAGTTCTCATCACAGACAGATCCTAATGCTAGGAACTTTCTGAAGCCCACTCCAACAGTTCTCCCTCCTGTCTCTCCCTCCTATCAGAGGGAATAGAGAAGATCTAGACTAGTGAACTCCAATAGACCCCTCTGCAGAGAGGAACACAGCTAACTAACTCATTAGGGCCTTCTTCTGTTGGATGTTGAACTCAATGTAAAAATCGGTAAGTTCACATTTTACAGTTTTCTCAATTGCTAAAACACTAAACCCTATTGTCTGAACCAAATGCTCAGTTGCCTGGAACCCACTGATTGAATCAATCACTCTTTGGCAAAACCCGTAAGCACTTTTCACCTGTTTAGACACAACTTGCCAACACATTTCTCATTGGGATGCCCGTGCTGCACTAATGGTGAGCACATGTGACAAAAAGTCAAACACAATTAGAGCACAGGTATCACCACTTGAACACAACAACTCAAAATTGATCACACTTGTGGCTAATGATGTGAGGGAACATATACAGTAAGCCAGTTCAGAGAGCACTGGTTTGTGAGGCCCTACTGAATGGATAGAAATCTGAGAGAAGAGTTCGTGCGAGAGGAGGTCGAGGTGGTCGAGGTGGTCAGCGGAAGAACAGTAATATCTGATGAAATCAGAGCTACTGTGATTGACCATGTTCTTGTCCATGGTATGAGCATGAGGAGCTGGACAAAGGGTACAACCAAACATCAGTAGATTCACTGTATTCACCATAATCCGAAGATTTAGAGAAGAGAACAGGTAATTACCTTTTCTGGACATTATAGTACAGTATGTAAATGTTGACAGCAATTACTGTATGACATACTATATACTGTACCACATATACTGTAAAGTGAATATATGTTTCCAGTACATCACTGTACCAATGTACTGTAGTATTGTAATGGAGGGTTGGTCTAACTGTTTGTGGTGGCCTAGTATTCCATATATATTTTTGTAACTCCATGTTCTCTTTTTGTAGAATTGAAAGATTGCCACATGGGGGTGGGAGGACAGGATATGTTCTCCCCACTGCAAGAGACCCTAATTGTTGATATGGTCCCCGTAAGAAAAATACGCCATTAAACTGAGCGAAATTCAGCAGAAGATCATTGAGGACCATTTACACTTTTGAGGTCATCAACAGTGTCAGCCTCCTACTGTTGATCGTGTCCTCAAGCGCAACAGACTGCGCATGAAACAGCTATACAGAGTGCCTTTGATCGCAACTCAGACAGAGTCAAAGAGCAAAGATTCCAGTATGTACAGGTTGGCATATATCCAGACACATTCAATGTTGATTACTCTAAGTAGTGATTTACTGTAGTGGCCTAAATCACTTTTTCCGTGCATCACTTACAAAACTATATCTATTTCTACAGAGGGTTTTTCAACTGGATGCAATGGAAAGACCCCATCAATACATCTACATGGATGAAGCTGGGTTTAATCTCTCACCAAAAGGAGAAGGAGAGGCCGTAATGTGATTGGCCATCGGCCATTGTTGGTGTTCCTGGGCAGCGTGTTGGCAATGTCACATGTCATGTGCTGCCATCAGCAATCATGGGGTTGTCACCATCATGCCAACTGGGGCCCTACAACACTCACCAGCTCCTCATTTTTCCTCAATCCCGTTTAGATGCTTTGTTAGGGGCAGCAGGATGAGCATCCCATCTATGTTGTTGTTTGGGACAATGTGAGTTTTCCAGAGCCCTCCAGGTTAGAGAGTGTTGTAAATTGCGTTTCTATCACCTTTCACCGTACTCCCCTTTCCCTAAAACCCCCATTGAGAATCTCTCTGGCGGTGGAAGGTATATGAACGCCAACCTTAAGGAATCCCTGCAAGCCATGGGACTTGCCTGTGGTGACATAGGTGTGGAGGCATGCCAAGCCCTGGATACTGCATGCCAGGGGTTTTCCCCCGTTGCCTGGCCAGACAAAATGTGGCCTGTGATGTGGATGAAGTCCTGCTTATTCGTACAGGAGACATGATGTCTGTAGTGAAGTAATGCACTTATTTGTATATTTTTGTACTTTATTTTTATCCTGGGCTTACTTGTACACAAGTGCTTAAACGATAAGATTTCTGTTTGTTTTTACAAGTTTTCTACTGTAAATGCACAATAATCTTCTGTTTTGTTTTTTTTTTGTACAAGTGCTAAATGCACAGGTTTTTTTGTTTTGCAATGCATTTAGCTTACAGTGAAAATGGCAAACATTTATTTCTCCAGCTTTATGTCCTTTGTGTTTCCTATTTTTCTACGTGACATTGCATTGTGACTGTTCAGTATCTTTTTTTTCTTATTCTCAAACCCATGATTTGACCCCAACATATGTTCAGTTTTGAGCATCGAGATTGAACTGTTTTTGAGTGAAAGTTTGGTTTTGCTAGAAGAGTCTGAGGTTTTGATGTAGCTTGAAAAATTGGGTTTGTGTTCACAGTTAAGAGAAAAGGAGAGCAGCTTTCAAGAAAGTGTCTTAGCAATCGAGAAAAACTGT
>NW_025537724.1:0-28611 GCF_020615455.1 Coregonus clupeaformis | reverse complement strand
ATCCACAATGCGAAAGAGAGAGAGAGAGAGAGAGAGAGAGAGAGAGAGAGAGAGAGAGAGAGAGAGAGAGAGAGAGAGAGCGAGAGAGGAAAGGAGGAAAGAGAGAGCGAGATCAAGTGGTCTCAGGGTGGGCGTAGACAAGATGGTCGTATTGAATAGAAATCGGTACGAAACACCTCAAGATAAAACATAATATTCAAAATCAATAAGTTAGACTAAATATTAGCATTTCATATATTCGCAGTTAATATAATTCAATCTGGATAATAACATAAAACAGATCATAAGGCTAGAGAAATATATCGAACAAATATTACATGTCAACACGCAACACCCAAACATGGCGGAAGATAAAGCGAGGAGAGCCGATCCCCAAAAGAAAACGCGACTCTTCAACTGATACGGATGACATATGCTTTTCACCACTAGGTATGGTAAGTGCGGAAAGCGACCTGTTGAAGTCGATAAATGACAAATTGGGCATACTAGAACTGGTCAGTATTAAGACGTACAAAAGAGTTGAAAGCGAGTCTTCAAATGAGTGACAGAAAAAAGCTTTGGTAATGGAGAAAGAAACCAAAGAATTAAAAGTGACAGTCTCTAAAATAGAAACGAACGTTAGGGAACTAAAAAAGGAGAACAATCTTCTGGAAAGCAGCCTTAATAGACATCCAAACTAGATCGATGAGGAGAAAATCTAGTACTTACCGGTATTCAGGAAAAGGAGGGAGAAATAACAGAGAATGTTATGAAGGACTTCCCTGCATACGGAAGCGCTACAAATCCCACTCGAGGCTGTCGATAAAATCCCAACTTCGAACGTGTACATCGAGGAAAAAGAGGACAGAAATATGAGCGCCCAATCGTTGCAAAATTTGCGTTTTTAAGGAGAAAGCTATGTGAAGAGCCTGGGAAAAAGACTTGCTGGCACAAAAATAGGCATGAATGATCAGTTCCCGAGGGAGATTGTAGAAAGGCGCAAAGTTCTGTATCCAATCTTCAAGGAAAACAGATTAAAAGGGAAACGTGTTGCATTAGTGGTGGATAAATTATATATTGACAACCAAATGTTCAGAGACACAAAGACTACTCCATGGCTATTCTAAGTGGTAATAGAGAGAGTCAAATATTGGAGCACCTGATAGGATTGTAATATTAAATGACATTTATAGTAAGTATAGTATTGTATAAAAACGATATAACAAGCAGAATAATACATATTTAAATACAAATAATTAGAACATGGCTTTTTTTTGGGCGGGAGGTTGTTGTTTTGGCGGATGGTTGTTGTGGTTGGTCCTGTGTTCTCTCTGGCGTCCTTTCCCCCTTGCGGCAGAGTGGATGCGGGGCGTTTGCACGCTCGGCCCATTTCTTCCCCAGTCAACCATGTGGTATGCATTTTGTGTTTGAAAAGGTGCGGCGTTAAATGAGTGAGAGAGGAAATGGTTGCATATCCCGGAGCCGACCGGGGTCTGGGAGCAGGGGTACAGAGAGAGAGCTGTCAATTTTGTGTGGATGAGGGATATACATTTTTGAATATAGTATACATCTAATCTAATTTTCCATTGTCCTATCATGATGGAAAGATCCCTAACCCTATAACCTTGACACCCACCTGAGCGACCTATACACCAAAGAGAAGTTCCCATCTCTTTTTGGACCTGCTGTGAATATGCAGCCTAAACAGAGAAATAAATACGGTCAGAGACCCACTTGAGCAGCACCGCCCTCAAGATTCTGAGCCTGCCTGGCAGGGTTGGTCATACAAAGCCAGAGCCCCCTGATGGGAGAGCATAATAAACAAGGAAATTCTCAAAAGCTGCTAATGAGAACCTTGACGACCTTTTACCTAGCCGGTGGGGATTCCGGTGGGGTACGCCCACCCAGGTAGTGGCAGTGCTGGCAACACTGGCTGCAGTAACCCATGGGGAGGGGGTCACACTCGGACAATCAGAGGGGGTTTATCATTGTAGCCCAGGTGGCACAAAATAATCAAAGGTCTGATCGCATGGAGATGCTTGGGAAAATGGTTACAAACAGGGGATCAGAGTGTTTGTGTCTCAGGTGAAGAGGGTGATCTGATCTCCATCACCCAGGACTGGACATAGATTAAGTAGATTAATCAAATCTCACATTGTTATCAATTTCACAATCTGCATGCTTTCCTCAGTCAGCTTTAACTGTATCTGCACTCGTAGATCAAGTTATTTCGAGTTGGGCTCTGGGGATATAACAGCTGTTGAGTATCTGTTTTTATGGTGGACTGTGGAGGGAGGGAGTTGAGTGTGTTGGAGTATGTGAGTATGTGCGTGTGCGCTTGTCTGACGTCTGTTGTGGGGGTGGGGATGTTGGGGGGAGGGTATGGGATGGACCGCGGGAATTATTTGCTGGGATAATAATTACTTGTCAATGAATTAAATGTAATACAATGGCAATCCGTGTTATATGTTAGAATCCTACGCGTGAACTGCCGACATTATTACGCATATTAATTGATAATGATGAAAAATAGGATATGCATAATTAAAAAATAAATAAATAGATATATATATATATATAGAGGTGAAAGCATTGGAAATGCTTTGGCGGTTGACCTGCTTTTGTTTTGTGGGTGGCACTATGTGCTGTTTCCCCGATGGATGGGTCCTGGCCTCTCCCCGGGGCCTTAGGGATACGGAGGGACGTGGGTGGGATGCTGATCACGCGATGACGGCTCAACTTGGGATGGGAAGGGGGCTTTAGCGGGGAATTAGTGGAGAACACTGAAGGGCTACTCCGTAGCAATGCAAATATCACGGTACAGCTATATGGACACTCAATCATTACGCTATTTTTTTATTGGTAAATTTACAAACATATATAATGATAAATAGACTTGAAACTTGTATCTCATTATGGTGTATGGTGAAATAAGTATAGCCAGTTATAATTGTAATGGCTTAGCTGATAATAACAAAAAGAAGAACAATATTTACATGGCTCAAAGAGAAGGAATATAATATCTATTGTATACAGGAAACTCATTCAACAATTCGAGATGAAGTAGCGTGGAAAAAAGAATGGGGGAAATATACTTCTCCCATGGGCAAAGAAATTCAAAAGGGGTGATGATATTAATTAGTAGTAATTTCGATCCAAATGTGCAAATTGTACAAATAGATACACAAGGTAGATGGATTATTTTAAATATGTTATTGGACCATAAACAGATATGGCTCATTAACCTTTACGGACCAAATAATGATGATCCACAATTCTTTGACAATATATATAATAAATTATCAAGCCTGCAAGCAACTCAAGACAATATTATTATGGTGGGGGATTATAATACTGTTTTAAATAGCTCAATGGACCGTAAAGGAAATCACACCACAAACAATCACCCACATGCCTTAAGGAAATTGGGAATGTCATGGATACATTAGAACTAGTAGATATATGGAGGCTTAAATATACTGATCTAGTGAGATATACATGGCGGAGACTGAATCAAGCTAGTCGTCTTGACTTCTTTCTTATCTCATTCTCGTTGGCACCAAAAGTAAAAAAGTGTTGATAGGGGACAGAATGCGGTCAGACCATCATGTAATAGGCATATATATTACTCTTACTGAATTTCCAGCGTAGGGCAGGATATTGGAAATTTAATCAAAGCCTATTGGATGATAATTTATTTATAATTAGAACAAAGGAATTTATAACTGATTTTTTCCAACATAACATAGGTACAGCGAATCCCCTTATTGTAAGGGACACCTTTAAATGTGCCTTTAGAGGCCATGCAATTCAGTACTCATCTCGAAAACAAAAGCAATTTAGGTCAAAAGAGTTTATACTAAGAAAGGAAATAGAAAGTCTAACAGAACAGATAGATGGCAATAAAAACTGTAACATAGAGGCTCAGAATAAATTAGAGGAAAAACAAAAAGAAATGGAGAAACTTATTCAAGAAAGATCAAGTGTAACATATTATAAAAATAAAGCAAACTGGATGGAATATGGGGAAAAATGCACAAAATTCTTTTTAATCTTCAACATAGAATGCTACCAAAAATAACTTAATGAAACTGGTTACAATTGACGGAGTCACCCACTGATTCACCAAATGACATTTTGAAGGAAGAAACAAAGTACTTTAAGCATATGTTTTCTTTTCAGTCGCCTCCATCTCCTCTAACTGAAGCTAATTGTAGAGATTTTTTTTCTATTGATAATGTCAAATTAACAGCCACACAGAAAGACTCATGTGAAGGTGAAATTACAGAGGAGGAACTTCTGGATGCAATTAAAGACTTAAGTCTGGGAAAACTCCAGGGTTGGATGGCATACCAGTCGAGGTATACCAAACCTTTTTGATATACTAAGAGGACCCGTTATTAGCATGTTTTAACCACTCCTATGTAAATGGTAGATTATCTGACACTCAAGAAGAAGGACTGATCTCATTATTACTGAAACAGGATACAAGTGGAAAATATAAAGATCCAGTCCATTTACAAAATTGGAGGCCCCTTACACTTCAGTGTTGTGATGCAAAAATCCTAGCAAAATGTATAGCGCATAGAATTAAAAAGGTATTGCCGGATATTATTCATTCTAATCAGACAGGTTTTTTACATGGAAGATACATTGGAGATAATATAAGGCAAGTATTGGAAACATTAGAATACTATGGAAAATATGGGAAACCAGGCCTGCTATTCACAGCAGACTTTGAAAAGGCATTTGATAAAGTTCGACTGGGGTTTATATATAAATGCCTGGAGCATTTCAATTTTGGAGAATCTCTTATAAAATGGGTCAAAATCATGTATAGTAACCCTAGGTGTAAAATAGTAAATAATGGCTATTTCTCTGAAAGTTTTAAACTGTCAAGAGGAGTGAAACAAGGTTGTCCACTATCGGCATATCTATTTATTGTGGCCATCGAGATGTTAGCGATTAAAAATCAGATCTAATAATAATATCAGAGGATTAGAAATAAAGACCTTAAAAACAAAGGTGTCATTGTACGCTGATGATTCATGTTTTTTTTTAAATCCACAACTAGAATCCCTCCACAGCCTCATAGAGGATCTAGATACATTTTCTAACCTCTCTGGATTACAACCAAATTATGACAAATGTACTATATTACGTATTGGATCACTAAAAAATACAATTTTTACATTACCATGTAGTTTACCAATAAAATGGTCTGATGGTGATGTGGATATACCCGAATACATATCCCAAAGGAAATAAATGATCTCACTTCAATAAATTTTAATAGAAAAATTAGCAAAAATAGATAAGATCTTACTACCATGGAAAGGAAAATACCTGTCAATTTGTGGAAAAATCACCCTGATTAACTCATTAGTATTATCACAGTTTACCTATTTGCTTATGGTCTTGCCTACGCCTAGCGAACAGTTTTTTAAATTATATGAGAAAAAAATATTCAATTTTATTTGAACGGCAAGCCAGACAAAATTAAAAGAGCATATTTATATAATGAATATGAATTCGGAGGACAGAAATTATTAAATATTAAAGCATTAGACCTATCACTAAAAGCTTCAGTCTTACAAAGTTATACTTAAATCCGAACTGGTTCTCAAGCAAATTAGTAAGATTGTGCTCACCCAATGTTCAAGAAAGGCCTTTTTCCCTTTATTCAGATTACAACCTCACACTTTCAGTTATTTGAAAAGGAAATAATCTCCCAAATGTCACTATTTCTAAAACAAGCCATAGAAAGTTGGTTGCAATTTCAATTTAATCCTCCAGAAACGACAGAACAAATAATGCAACAAATATTGTGGTTAAATTCAAATATACTAATTGACAAAAACCTTTTTTTTTTGACAGAATGTTTAAAAAAGGTATAATCTTTGTAAATGATATTCGGTAGGACTGGTGGAGTTATGACGCACATGCAGCTAACAAAACATATGGAAATGTCTGCTCTACCCAAAATTACAACCAAATAATGGCAGCTTTACCGCAAAAATGGAAGAGGAAAGTGGAAGGGGGAGAAAGTAAGGAACTTGTCTGTCGGGCCTTGCATTAAAGAACATAATTGGTTAAGGAAAACTGTGATAAATAAAAAAATATATCAGTTTCACTTAAGGACCAAAGGATTGACAGCCGTCCCATATAGATTGCAAAATAGTTGGAAGAGATCTTTGATGTACCGATCCCATGGCATAGTGTTTATGAACTGACACGCAAAACGACACCGGATTCAAAAATTAGAATCTTTCAATTTAAATTATTATATAAAATCCTTGCTACCAATAGAATGTTATTTATATGGGGGGATACAATCTTCCCAGCTCTGCAGATTTTGCTGTGAAGAGACGGAATCATTGGACCATTTGTTTTGGTTCTGTCCATTTGTAGCTTGTTTTTGGACACTGGTCCAGGAATGGCTAAAGGATTGCAATATTTACCTGGAACTAACCTTACAGATAGCATTACTGGGTGATCTGAAAAGCCATAGTCAATCAATCAATAATATAATAATACTTTTAGCAAAGCTGTTTATTTTTAACTCTCAATCTGTAGAAGCAATGAGAATAGAAAGGTTCAGAACTTTTGTAAAACATCACAGTACGGTTGAAATATATATGGCAAATAGAAATCCGATATGGATGGTGTTAAGAGATAGATGGGAGGTATTGAATAGAGTTGAAGGATGGGACTAATAACAAATAACAACAAATAATAACAAAGATAGCTAATAATGTAAAGCATACTGTGTCCATAATAAGTATATAGGCTGTATGTTGGGAGCTTTTGGGGAAAGAGCACAGTTAGAAAGATATGGCATATAGAAGCAAACCGGATAGACATCATGAAAACGATTCGGAGAGGTTGAGAGTAGAAGTAGTTCAGGAGCAAAAATAAATAATAATAATAATAATAATAATGATATGTATGTATGTATGTATGTATGTATGTATGTATATGTATATATATATGTATATATATATAATAGAATTATTGTAAAATTAACTGTGTCCATAAGGTGTAGATAGTGGGTATAGACCGGAAGTAGAGGCCTGGGAATTGTTGTTCACTAATTTACTCCAAGTAGGGAAAGGATGGTGGGGTTGAAAAGTAATAAAGGGGAGTATATATATAAAAAAATATATATATATACAAAAAAAAACATGGGGATTGGAAGTGATGCAGACAATTACATTGATAGAAGATACACCCATCTGGGCAATATTAGCTGATCCATTCCCCCAAAAAAAAAAAAAAAAAATAAATAAATAAAAAAAAAAAAAAATCCACATGCGACCAGTTCAGCATATGATAGGAGACACTGTTTGAGTGTAACAAACTTGAAACATTTCCTTTAGCCATTTTGCATGAAAACAGGGTCCAAAATCATTGGTTTTCGCTCAGCACTGGGAAGTACAGGCGCGCTCTACAATAGGCAAGGGTTTTCAAGTCTACAAGTACGTTTAAGCTGAGTTCAATGAACATTGTCCAAAATCATGTTTTAGGCCAAATCCACAATGTGACCAGTTCAGCATATGTCAGGAGACACTGTTTGAGTGTAACGCCGTGAAACATTTCTTTAAGCCATTTCAGCATGAAAACAGGGTCCAAAATCATTGGTTTTCATTCAGCACTGGAAGTACAGGCGCGCTCTACAATAGGCAAGGGTTTTCAAGTCTGCAAGTGCGTTTTAAGATGAGTTCCATGAACATTGTCCAAAATCATGTTTTTGGCAAAATCCACAATGAGACCAGTTCAGCATATGTCAGGAGACACTGTTTGAGTGTAACGTACGTGAAACATTTCTTTTAGCCATTTCGCATGAAAACAGGGTCCAAAATAATTGGTTTTCGTTCAGCACTGGAAGTACAGGCGCGCTCTACAATAGGCAAGGGTTTTCAAGTCTGCAAGTACGTTTTAAGCTGAGTTCCATGAACATTGTCCAAAATCATGTTTTAGGCAAAATCCACAATGCGACCTGTTCAGCATATGACAGGAGACACTATTTTAGTGTAACAAACGTGAAACATTTATTTTAGCCATTTCGCATGAAAACAGGGTCCAAAATAATTGGTTTTCGTTCAGCACTGGAGCGCTCTACAATAGGCAAGGGTTTTCAAGTCTGCAAGTACGTTTTAAGCTGAGTTCCATGAACATTGTCCAAAATCATATTTTTGGCAAAATCCACAATGCGACCAGTTCAGCATATGTCAGGAGACACTGTTTGAGTGTAACGTACGTGAAACATTTCTTTTAGCCATTTCGCATGAAAACAGGGTCCAAAATCATTGGTTTTCGCTCAGCTCTGGGAAGTACGCGCCTCACAATAGGCAAGGGTTTTCAAGCCTCCAAGTACGTTTTTAAGCTGAGTTCAATGAACATTGTCCAAAATCATGTTTTAGGCAAAAATCCACAATGCGACCAGTTCAGTATATGACAGGAGACACTGTTTGAGTGTAACGAATCGTGAAACAATTATTTTAGCCATTTCGCATGAAAACAGGGTCCAAAATCGTTGGTTTTCGCTCAGCACTGGAAGTACAGGCGCGCTCTACAACAGGCAAGGGTTTTCAAGTCTGCAAGTACGCTTTAAGATGAGTTCAATGAACATTGTCCAAAATCATGTTTTAGGCAAAAGTCCACAATGCGACCAGTTCAGCATATGTCAGGAGACACTGTTTGAGTGTAACGCCGTGAAACATTTCTTTTAGCCATTTCGCATGAAAACAGGGTCCAAAAATCGCTGGTTTTCGTTCAGCACTGGAAGTACAGGCGCGCTCTACAATAGGCAAGGGTTTTCAAGTCTGCAAGTGCGTTTTAAGATGAGTTCCATGAACATTGTCCAAAATCATGTTTTTGGCAAAATCCACAATGCGACCAGTTCAGCATATGTCAGGAGACACTGTTTGAGTGTAACGTACGTGAAACATTTCTTTTAGCCATTTCGCATGAAAACAGGGTCCAAAATAATTGGTTTTCGTTCAGCACTGGAAGTACAGGCGCGCTCTACAATAGGCAAGGGTTTTCAAGTCTGCAAGTACGTTTTAAGCTGAGTTCCATGAACATTGTCCAAAATCATGTTTTAGGCAAAATCCACAATGCGACCTGTTCAGCATATGACAAGAGACACTATTTTAGTGTAACAAACGTGAAACATTTATTTTAGCCATTTCGCATGAAAACAGGGTCCAAAATAATTGGTTTTCGTTCAGCACTGGAGCGCTCTACAATAGGCAAGGGTTTTCAAGTCTGCAAGTACGTTTTAAGCTGAGTTCCATGAACATTGTCCAAAATCATGTTTTAGGCCAAAATCCACAATGCGACCAGTCAGCATATGACAGGAGACACTGCTGAGTGTAACAAACGTGAAACATTTATTTTAGCCATTTCGCATGAAAACAGGGTCCAAAATCATTGGTTTTCGCTCAGCACTGGAAGTACGGGCGCGCTCTACAATAGGCAAGGGTTTGTCAAGTCTGCAAGCACGTTTTTAAGCTGAGTTCCATGAACATTGTCCAAAATCATGTTTTAGGCAAAATCCACAATGCGACCGTTCAGCATATGACAGGAGACACTGTTTGAGTGTAACGAACGTGAAACATTTCTTTTAGCCATTTCGCATGAAAACAGGGTCCAAAATCATTGGTTTTCACTCAGCACTGGGGAGCACAGGCGCGCCTCTACAAGATAGGCAAGTGGTTTTCAAGTCTGCAAGTGCGTTTTAAGCTGAGTTCCAGAACATTGTCCAAAATCATGTTTTAGGCAAAATCCACAATGCGACCAGTTCAGCATATGTCAGGAGACACTGTTTGAGTGTAACGCACGTGAAACATTTTTTTAGCCATTTCGCATGAAAACAGGGTCCAAAATCATTGGTTTTCGCTCAGCACTGGACGGCGCGCTTACAATAGGCAAGGGTTTCAAGTCTGCAAGCCGCTTTAAGCTGAGTTCCAGTGAACATTGTCCAAAATCATGTTTTAGGAAAATCCACAATGCGACCAGTTCAGCATATGACAGAGACACTGTTTGAGTGTAATCGAACGTGAAACATTTATTTTAGCCATTTCGCATGAAAAACGGGGTCCAAAATCATTGGTTTTCGCCTCAGCACTGGAAGTGACAGGCGCGCTCTACAATAGGCAAGGGCTTTCAAGTCTGCAAGCACGTTTTTAAGTGAGTTCCATGAACATTGTCCAAAATCATGTTTTAGGCAAAATCCACAATGCGACCAGTTCAGCATATGACAGGAGACACTGTTTGAGTGTAACAAACGAGAAACATTTATTTTAGCCATTTCGCATGAAAACAGGGTCCAAAATCATTGGTTTTCGCCAGCACTGGAAGCGCGCTCTACAATAGGCAAGGTTTTCAAGTCTGCAAGCACGTTTTTAGCTGAGTTCCATGAACATTGTCCAAAATCATGTTTTAGGCCAAAATCCACAATGCGACCAGTTCAGCATATGACAGAGACACTGTTTGAGTGTAACGAACGTGAAACATTTCTTTTAGCCATTTCGCATGAAAACAGGGTCCAAAATCATTGGTTTTCGCTCAGCACTGACGGCGCGTTACAATAGGCAAGGGTTTTCAAGTCTACAAGTACGTTTTAAGCTGAGTTCCATGAACATTGTCCAAAATCATGTTTTAGGCAAAATCCACAATGCGACCAGTTCAGCATATGACAGGAGACACTGTTTGAGTGTAACGAACGTGAAACATTTATTTTAGTCATTTCACATGAAAACAGGGTCCAAAATGATTGGTTTTCGTTCAGCACTGGAAGTACAGGCGCGCTCTACAATAGGCAAGGGTTTTCAAGTCTACAAGTACGTTTTAAGCTGAGTTCCATGAACATTGTCCAAAATCATGTTTTAGGCAAAATCCACAATGCGACCAGTTCAGCATATGACAGGAGACACTGTTTGAGTGTAAACAAACGTGAAACATTTATTTTAGCCATTTCGCATGAAAACAGGGTCCAAAATCATTGGTTTTCCCTCAGCACTGGAAGTACAGGCGCGCTCTACAATAGGCAAGGGTTTTCAAGTCTGCAAGTACGCTTTTAAGCTGAGTTCCTGAACATTGTCCAAAATCATGTTTCTAGCAAAGTCCACAATGCGACCAGTTCAGCATATGTCAGAGACACTGTTTGAGTGTAACGAACGTGAAACAATTCTTTTAGCCATTTCGCATGAAAACAGGGTCCAAAATCGTTGGTTTTCGCTCAGCACTGGGAAGTACAGGCGCGCTCTACAATAGGCAAGGGTTTCAAGTCTGCAAGCGCGCTTTAAGATGAGTTCCATGAACATTGTCCAAAATCATGTTTTAGGCAAAAATCCACAATGCGACCAGTTCAGCATATGACAGGAGACACTGTTTGAGTGTAACGAACGTGAAACATTTCTTTTAGCCATTTCGCATGAAAACAGGGTCCAAAATAATTGGTTTTCGTTCAGCACTGGAAGTACAGGCGCGCTCTACAATAGGCAAGCGTTTTCAAGTCTGCAAGTACGTTTTAAGCTGAGTTCCATGAACATTGTCCAAAATCATGTTTTAGGCAAAATCCACAATGCGACCTGTTCAGCATATGACAAGAGACACTATTTTAGTGTAACGTACGTGAAACATTTCTTTTAGCCATTTCGCATGAAAACAGGGTCCAAAATCATTGGTTTTCGTTCAGCACTGGAAGTACAGGCGCGCTCTACAATAGGCAAGGGTTTTCAAGTCTGCAAGTACGTTTTAAGCTGAGTTCCATGAACATTGTCCAAAATCATGTTTAGGCCAAAATCCACAATGCGACCAGTTCAGCATATGACAGGAGACACTGTTTGAGTGTAACAAACGTGAAACATTTCTTTTAGCCATTTCGCATGAAAACAGGGTCCAAAATCATTGGTTTTCGCTCAGCACTGGAAGTACAGGCCCAATAGGCACGGGTTTTCAAGTCTGCAAGCACTTTAGTGAGTCCAACATTGTCCAAATTCATGTTTTAGGCCAAATCCACAATGCGACAGTTCAGCATATGACAGGATACACTGTTTGAGTGTAACAAACGTGAAACATTTATTTTAGCCATTTCGCATGAAAACAGGGTCCAAAATCATTGGTTTTCGCTCAGCACTGGAAGGACAGGCGCGCTCTACAATAGGCAAGGGTTTTCACGTCTGCAAGTACGTTTTATGTTGAGTTCCATTAACATTGTCCAAAATCATGTTTTAGGCAAAATCCACAATGTGACCAGTTCAGCATATGTCAGGAGACACTGTTTGAGTGTAACGTACGTGAAACATTTCTTTTAGCCATTTCGCATGAAAACAGGGTCCAAAATCATTGGTTTTCATTCAGCACTGGAAGTACAGGCGCGCTCTACAATAGGCAAGGGTTTTCAAGTCTGCAAGTGCGTTTTAAGATGAGTTCCATGAACATTGTCCAAAATCATGTTTTTGGCAAAATCCACAATGCGACCAGTTCAGCATATGTCAGGAGACACTGTTTGAGTGTAACGTACGTGAAACATTTCTTTTAGCCATTTCGCATGAAAACAGGGTCCAAAATCATTGGTTTTCGCTCAGCACTGGGAGTACAGGCGCGCACAATAGGCAAGGGTTCAAGTCTGCAACGCTTAAGCTGAGTTCCATGAACATTGTCCAAAATCTGTTTTAGGCCAAACTCCACAATGCGACCTAGTTCAGTATATGACAGGAGACACTGTTTGAGGTAACGAACGAAACATTTCTTTTAGCCATTTCGCATGAAAACGGGGTCCAAAATCATGGGTTTTCGCTCAGCACTGGGAAGTACAGGCGCGCTCACAACAAGGCGAGGGCTTTCAAGTCTGCAAGTACGTTTAAGCTGAGTTCCATGAACATTGTCCAAAATCATGTTTTAGACCAAATCCACAATGCGACCAGTTCAGCATATGACAGAGACACTGTTTGATGTAACGAACGTGAAACATTTCTTTTAGCCATTTCGCATGAAAACAGGGTCCAAAATGATTGGTTTTCGCTCAGCACTGGAAGTACAGGCGCCCTACAATAGGCAAGGGCTTTCACGCTGCAAGTACGTTTAGCTGAGTTCCATGAACATTGTCCAAAATCATGTTGTAGGCAAAATCCACAATGCGACCAGTTCAGCATATGACAGGAGACACTGTTTGAGTGTAACTAACGTGAAACATTTCTTTTAGCCATTTCGCATGAAAACAGGGTCCAAAATCATGGGTTTTCGCTCAGCACTGGAAGTACAGGCGCGCTTACAATAGGCAAGGGTTTTCAAGTCTACAAGTACGTTTTAAGTGAGTTCCATGAACATTGTCCAAAAATCATGTTTTAGGCCAAATCCACAATGCGACCAGTTCAGCATATGACAGGAGACACTGTTTGAGTGTAACGAACGCGAAACATTTCTTTTAGCCATTCGCATGAAAACAGGGTCCAAAATCATTGGTTTTCGTTCAGCACTGAAAGTACAGGCGCCCTCTACAATAGGCAAGGGTTTCAAGTTGCAATCGTTAGTTGAGTTCCATGAACATTGTCCAAAATCATGTTTTAGGCAAAATCCACAATGCGACCTAGTTCAGCATATGACAGGAGACACTGCTTGAGTGTAACGAACGTGAAACATTTATTTTAGCCATTTCGCATGAAAACGGGGTCCAAAATCATTGGTTTTCGCTCAGCACTGGAAGTACAGGCGCGCTCACAATAGGCAAGGGTTTTCAAGTCTGCAAGTACGTTTTAAGCGTGAGTTCCATGAACATTGTCCAAAATCATGTTTTAGCCAAAATCCACAATGTCGACCAGTTCAGCATAAGACAGGAGACACTGTTTGAGTGTAATCGAACGTGAAACATTTATTTTAGCCATTTCGCAGGAAAACGGGTCCAAAATCATGGGTTTTCGCTCAGCACTGGAAGTACAGGCGCGCTCTACAATAGGCAAGGGTTTTCAAGTCTGCAAGCACGCTTTTAGCTGAGTTCCATGAACATTGTCCAAAATCATGTTTTAGACAAAATCCACAATGCGACCAGTTCAGCATATGACAGGAGACACTGTTTGAGTGTAACGGACGTGAAATATTTCTTTTTAGCCATTCGCATGAAAAACAGGGTCCAAAATGATTGGCTTTTCGCTCAGCACTGGAAGGACAGGCGCGCTCTACAATAGGCAAGGGTTTTCAAGCCTGCAAGTACGTTTTAAGCTGAGTTCCATGAACATTGTCCAAAATCATGTTTTAGGCCAAAATCCACAATGCGACTCAGTTCAGCATATGACCGGAGACACTGTTTGAGTGTAACGACCGCGAAACATTTCTTTAGCCATTTCGCATGAAAACAGGGTCCAAAATCATGGGTTTTCGCTCAGCACTGGAAGTACAGGCGCGCTCTACAACAGGCAAGGGTTTTCAAGTCTACAAGTACGCTTTTAAGCTGAGTTCCAAGAACATTGTCCAAAATCATGTTTTAGGCCAAATCCAAACTGCGACCAGTTCAGCATATGGACAGGAGACACTGTTTGAGTGTAACGAACGTGAAACATTTTTTTAGCCATTTGCATGAAAACAGGGTCCAAAATCAGGGTTTTCGCCTCAGCACTGGAAGTACAGGCGCGCTCTACAATAGGCAAGGGTTTTCAAGCTGCAAGTACGTTTTAAGCTGAGGTCCATGAACATTGTCCAAAATCATGTTTTAGGCAAAATCCACAATGCGACCAGTTCAGCATATGACAGGAGACACTGTTTGAGTGTAACGAACGTGAAACATTTCTTTTAGCCATTTCGCATGAAAACAGGGTCCAAAATGATTGGTTTTCGTTCAGCACTGGAAGTACAGGCGCGCTCTACAATAGGCAAGGGTTTTCAAGTCTGCAAGTAAGCTTTTAAGCTGAGTTCCATGAACATTGTCCAAAATCAAGGTTATAGGCAAAATCCACAATGCGACCAGTTCAGCATATGACAGGAGACACTGTTTGAGTGTAACGAACGTGAAACATTTCTTTTAGCCATTTCGCATGAAAACAGGGTCCAAAATCCCTGGTTTTCGCTCAGCACTGGAAGTACAGGCGCGCTCTACAATAGTGCAGGGTTTTTAAGTCTGCAAGTACGTTTTAAGCTGAGTTCCATGAACATTGTCCAAAATCATGTTTTAGGCAAAAATCCACAATGCGACCAGTTCAGCATATGACAGGAGACACTGTTTGAGTGTAACGAACGTGAAACATTTATTTTAGCCATTTCGCATGGAAAACGGGGTCCAAAATCATGGGTTTTCGCTCAGCACTGGAAGTACAGGCGCGCTCTACAATAGGCAAGGGTTTTCAAGTCTGCAATACTTTATGCTGAGTTCCATGAACATTGTCCAAAATCATGTTTTAGGCCAAAATCCACAATGCGACCAGTTCAGCATATGACAGGAGACACTGTTTGAGTGTAACGAACGTGAAACATTTCTTTTAGCCATTTCGCATGAAAACAGGGTCCAAAAATCATGGGATTTTCGCTCAGCACTGGAAGTACAGGCGCGCTCTACAATAGGCAAGGGTTCTCAAGTCTGCAAGTACGCTTTAAGCTGAGTTCCATGAACATTGTCCAAAATCATGTTTTAGGCCAAATCCACAATGCGACTCAGTTCAGCATATGACAGGAGACACTGTTTGAGTGTAACGAACGTGAAACATTTCTTTTAGCCATTTCGCATGAAAACGGGGTCCAAAATCATGGGTTTTCGCTCAGCACCGGAAGTACAGGCGCGCTCTACAATAGGCAAGGGTTTTCAAGTCTGCAAGTACGCTTTTTAAGCTGAGTTCCATGAACATTGTCCAAAATCATGTTTTAGGCAAAATCCACAATGCGACCAGTTCAGCATATGACAGGAGACACTGTTTGAGTGTAACGAACGTGAAACATTTCTTTTAGCCATTTCGCATGAAAACAGGGTCCAAAATCATTGGTTTTCGTTCAGCACTGGAAGTACAGGCGCGCTCTACAATAGGCAAGGGTTTTCACGTCTGCAAGTACGTTTTATGCTGAGTTCCATTAACATTGTCCAAAATCATGTTTTAGGCAAAATCCACAATGCGACCATTTCAGCATATGACAGGAGACACTGTTTGAGTGTAACGAACGTGAAACATTTCTTTTAGCCATTTCGCATGAAAACAGGGTCCAAAATCATTGGTTTTCGCTCAGCACTGGAAGTACAGGCGCGCCCTACAATAGGCAAGGGTTTTCAAGTCTGCAATACGCTTTTAAGTGAGTTCCATGAACATTGTCCAAAATCATGTTTGAGGCCAAAATCCACAATGCGACCAGTTCAGCATATGACAGGAGACACTGTTTGAGTGTAACGAACGTGAAACATTTATTTTAGCCATTTCCATGAAAACGGGGTCCAAAATCATGGGTTTTCGTTCAGCACTGGAAGTACAGGCGCGCTCTACAATAGGCAAGGGTTTTCACGCCTGCAAGTACGTTTGCTGAGTTCCATGAACATTGTCCAAAATCATGTGTTAGGCCAAAATCCACAATGCGACCAGTTCAGCATATGACAGGAGACACTGTTTGAGTGTAACGAACGTGAAACATTTCTTTTAGCCATTTCGCATGAAAACAGGGTCCAAAATCATTGGTTTTCGCTCAGCACTGGAAGTACAGGCGCGCTCTACAATAGGCAAGGGTTTTCAAGTCTGCAAGCGTTTAAGCTGAGTTCCATGAACATTGTCCAAAATCATGTTTTAGGCCAAAATCCACAATGCGACCAGTTCAGCATACGACAGGAGACACTGTTTGAGGTAACAAACGTGGAAACATTTCTTTTAGGCCATTTCGCATGAAAACCGGGTCCAAAATCATTGGGTTTTCGCTCAGCACTGGAAGGACAGGCGCCGCTCTACAACAGGCAAGGGTTTTCAAGTCTGCAAGCACGTTTAAGCTGAGTTCCATGAACATTGTCCAAAATCATGTTTTAGGCCAAATCCACAATGCGACCAGTTCAGCATATGACAGGAGACACTGTTTGAGGTAACGAACGTGAAACATTTATTTTACCATTTCGCATGAAAACGGGTCCAAAATCATTGGTTTTCGCTCAGCACTGGGAAGTACAGGCGCGCTCTACAATAGGCAAGGGTTTTCAAGTCTGCAAGCACGTTTTTTAAGCTGAGTTCCATGAACATTGTCCAAAATCATGTTTTAGGCCAAAATCCACAATGCGACCAGTTCAGTATATGACAGAGACACTGTTTGAGTGTAACGAACGTGAAACATTTCTTTTAGCCATTTCGATGAAAACAGGGTCCAAAATGATTGGTTTTCGCTCAGCACTGGAAGTACAGGCGCGCTCTACAATAGGCAAGGGTTTTCAAGTCTGCAAGCACGCTTTTATGCTGAGTTCCATGAACATTGTCCAAAATCATGTTTTAGGCAAAATCCACAATGCGACCATTTCAGCATATGACAGGAGACACTGTTTGAGTGTAACGAACGTGAAACATTTCTTTTAGCCATTTCGCAGAAAACGGGGTCCAAAATCATTGGTTTTCGCTCAGCACTGGAAGTACAGGCGCGCTCTACAATAGGCAAGGGTTTTCAAGTCTGCAAGTCGCTTTTAAGCTGAGTTCCATGAACATTGTCCAAAATCATGTTTTAGGCCAAAACCACAATGCGACCAGTTCAGCATATGACAGGAGACACTGTTTGAGTGTAACAAACGTGAAACATTTCTTTTAGCCATTTCGCATGAAAACGGGGTCCAAAATCATGGGGTTTTCGCTCAGCACTGGGAGGCAGGCGCGCTCTACAACAGAGGCAAGGGTTTTCAAGTCTGCAAGTACGTTTTTAAGCTGAGTTCCATGAACATTGTCCAAAATCATGTTTTAGGCAAAATCCACAATGCGACCATTCAGCATATGACAGGAGACACTGTTTGAGTGTAACTAACGTGAAACATTTATTTTAGCCATTTCGCATGAAAACAGTGGTCCAAAATCATTGGTTTTCGTTCAGCACTGGAAGTACAGGCGCGCCTACAATAGGCAAGGGGTTTTCAAGTCTGGAAGTACTTTAAGCTGAGTTCCATGAACATTGTCCAAAATCATGTTTTAGGCAAAATCCACAATGCGACCAGTTCAGCATATGACAGAGACACTGTTTGAGTGTAACGAACGTGAAACATTTATTTTAGCCATTTCCATGAAAACGGGTCCAAAATCATTGGTTTTCGCTCAGCACTGGAAGTACAGGCGCGCTCATAATAGGCAAGGGTTTTCAAGTCTGCAAGTCGTTTAAGCTGAGTTCCATGGAACATTGTCCAAAATCATGTTTTAGGCAAAAAACCACAATGCGACCAGTTCAGCATATGACAGGAGACACTGTTTGAGTGTAACGAACGTGAAACATTTCTTTTAGCCATTTCGCATGAAAACAGGGTCCAAAATGATTGGCTTCGCTCAGCACTGGAAGTACAGGCGCGCTTACAATAGGCAAGGGTTTTCACGTCTGCAAGACGTTTTATGCTGGAGTTCCATGAACATTGTCCAAAATCATGTTTTAGGCAAAATCCACAATGCGACCAGTTCAGCATATGACAGGAGACACTGTTTGAGTGTAACGAACGTGAAACATTTCTTTGAGCTCATTTCGCATGAAAACAGGGTCCAAAATCATTGGTTTTCGTTCAGCACTGGAAGTACAGAGCGCGCTCTACAATAGGCAAAGGGCTTTCAAGTCTGCAAGCACGTTTTAAGCTGAGTTCCATGAACATTGTCCAAAATCATGTTTGTAGGCCAAATCCACAATGCGTACCAGTTACAGCATATGACAGGAGACACTGTTTGAGGTAACGAACGTGAAATATTTCTTTTAGCCATTCCAGAAAACAGGGTCCAAAATCATTGGTTTTCGCTCAGCACTGGAAGTACAGGCGCGCTCTACAATAGGCAAGGGTTTTCAAGCCTGCAAGTACGCTTTAAGCTGAGTTCCATGAACATTGTCCAAAATCATGTTTTAGGCAAAATCCACAATGCGACCAGTTCAGCATATGACAGGAGACACTGTTTGAGGTAACGAACGTGAAACATTTCTTTTAGCCATTTCGCATGAAAACAGGTCCAAAATCATTGGTTTTCGCTCAGCACTGGGAAGTACAGGCGCGCTCACAATAGGCAAGGGTTTTCAAGTGCAACGTTTTAAGCTGAGTTCCATGAACATTGTCCAAAATCATGTTTTAGGCAAAATCCACAATGCGACCAGTTCAGCATATGACAGGAGACACTGTTTGAGTGTAACGAACGCGAAACAATTATTTTAGCCATTTCGCATGAAAACGGGTCCAAAACCATTGGTTTTCGCTCAGCACTGGAATGGCGCACAATAGGCAAGGGTTTTTGTGCAACGTTTGCTGAGTTCCATGAACATTGTCCAAAATCATGTTTTAGGCCAAAATCCACAATGCGTACCAGTTCAGCATATGACAGAGACACTGTTTGAGTGTAAACGAACGTGAAACATTTATTTTAGCCATTTCGATGAAAACGGGTCCAAAATCATTGGTTTTCGCTCAGCACTGGGCACAGGCGTCGCTCTACAATAGGCAAGGGCCTTCAAGTCTGCGAGCACGTTTTAAGCTGAGTTCCAAGCGAACATTGACCAAAATCATGTTTTAGGCCAAATCCACAATGCGACATTCAGCATATACAGGAGACACTGTTTGAGGTAACGAACGTGAAACAATTCTTTTAGGCCATTTCGCATGAAAACGGGGTCCAAAATTATTGGATTTTCGCTCAGCACTGGAAGTACAGGCGCGTTACAATAGGCAAGGGTTTTCAAGTCTGCAAGTACGTTTTAAGCTGAGTTCCATGAACATTGTCCAAAATCATGTTTTAGGCAAAATCCACAATGCGACCAGTTCAGCATAGGACAGGAGACACTGTTTGAGTGTAACGAACGCGAAACATTTCTTTTAGCCATTTACGCGGGAAAACGGGGTCCAAAATCATTGGTTTTCGCTCAGCACTGGGAAGTACAGGCGCGCTCTACAATAGGCAAGGGTTTTCAAGTCTGCAAGCACGTTTTTAAGCTGAGTTCCATGAACATTGTCCAAAATCATGTTTTAGGCAAAATCCACAATGCGACCAGTTCAGCATATGACAGGAGACACTGTTTGAGTGTAACGAACGTGAAACATTTCTTTTAGCAATTACGCATGAAAACAGGGTCCAAAATCATTGGTTTTCGCTCAGCACTGGGGAAGGACAGGCGCGCTCTACAATAGGCAAGGGTTTTCAAGTCTGCAAGCACGTTTAAGCTGAGTTCCATGAACATTGTCCAAAAATCATGTTTTAGGCAAAATCCACAATCGACCAGTTCAGCATATGACAGGAGACACTGTTTGAGTGTAACAACGTGAAACATTTCTTTTAGTTTCAAGATGAAAACAGGGTCCAAAATCGTTGGTTTTCGTTCAGCACTGGAAGTACAGGCGCGCTCATACAATAGGCAAGGGTTTTCAAGTCTGCAAGTACGTTTTAAGCTGAGTTCCAAGTGAAATTGTCCAAAATCATGTTTTAGGCCAAAGTCCACACTGCGACCAGATGATATGAGGAACTGTTTGAGTGTAACGAACGTGACGGAACATTATCTTTTAGCCATTTCGCATGAAAACAGGGTCCAAAATCATTGGTTTTCGCTCAGCACTGGAAGTACAGGCGCGCCTCTACAGGAGGCAAGGGTTTTCAAGTCTGCAAGTGCGTTTTTGGGCTGAGTTCCATGAACATTGTCCAAAATCATGTTTTAGGCAAAATCCACAATGCGACCGATTCAGCATATGACAGGAGACACTGTTTGAGTGTAACGAACGTGAAACATTTCTTTTTAGCCATTTCGCATGAAAAACAGGGTCCAAAATCATGGGTTTTCGCTCAGCACTGGTGGAAGTACAGGCGCGCTCTACAAGAGGCAAGGGTTTCTCAAGTCTGCAAGCACGTTTTAAGCTGAGTTCCATGAACATTGTCCAAAATCATGTTTTAGGCAAAATCCACAATGCGACCTTTCAGCATATGACAAGAGACTTTGAGTGTAACGAACGTGAAACAATTCTTTTAGACCATTTCGCATGAAAACGGGGTCCAAAATCATTGGTTTTTCGTTCAGCACGGAAGGGCGCCCTACAATAGGCAAGGGTCAAGTCTGCGAGTACGCTTTAAGCTGAGTTCCATGAACATTGTCCAAAATCATGTTTTAGGCCAAATCCACAATGCGACCAGTTCAGCATATGACAGGAGACACTGTTTGAGTGTAACAAACGTGGAAACATTTATTTTAGCCATTTCGCATGAAAACAGGGTCCAAAATCACTGGTTTTCGTTCTAGCACTGGAAGCGGCGCACAATAGGCAATTTCAAGTCTAGCAAGCACGCTTTTAGCTGAGTTCCATGAACATTGTCCAAAATCATGTTTTAGGCAAAATCCACAATGCGACCAGTTCAGCATAAGACAGGGAGACACTGTTTGAGTGTAACGAACGTGAAACATTTCTTTTAGCCATTTCGCTAATGAAAACAGGGTCCAAAAATCATTGGTTTTCGTTCAGCACTGGAATACAGGCGCGCTTACAATAGGCAAGGGTTTTCAAGTCTGCAAGTACGTTTGAGCTGAGGTCCATGAATATTGTCCAAAATCATGTTTTAGGCAAGTCCACAATGCGACCAGTTCAGCATATGACAGGAGACACTGTTTGAGTGTAACGAACGTGAAAACATTTTTTAGCCATTTCGCAGTGAAAAACAGGGTCCAAAATCGTTGGGTTTTCGCTCAGCACTGGAAGCACAGGCGCGCTCTACAATAGGCAAGTGGTTTCAAGTCTGCAAGTGCGCTTTAAGCTGAGTTCCATGAACATTGTCCAAAATCATGTTTTAGGCAAAATCCACAA
Source organism: Coregonus clupeaformis (assembly GCF_020615455.1). Lineage (NCBI taxonomy): Eukaryota > Metazoa > Chordata > Actinopteri > Salmoniformes > Salmonidae > Coregonus > Coregonus clupeaformis. The sequence goes on along the minus strand of NW_025537724.1, from coordinate 6,680 downwards.
TGCGACCAGTTCAGCAAGTTATGACAGAGACACTGTTTGAGTGTAACGAACGCGAAACATTTCTTTTAGCCATTTCGCATGAAAACGGGGTCCAAAATCATTGGTTTTCGTTCGGCACTGGAAGTACAGGCGCGCTCTACAATAGGCAAGGGTTCTCAAGTCTGCAAGTATCGGTGTGAGTTCCATGAACATTGTCCAAAATCATGTTTTAGGCCAAAATCCACAATGCGACCAGTTCAGCATATGACAGGAGACACTGTTTGAGTGTAACGAACGTGAAATATTTCTTTTAGCGCCATTTCGCAGAAAACGGGGTCCAAAATGATTGGTTTTCGCTCAGCACTGGAAATACAGGCGCGCTCACAATAGGCAAGGGTTTTCAAGTCTGCAAGTACGTTTTAAGCTGAGTTCCATGAACATTGTCCAAAATCATGTTTTAGACCAAATCCACAATGCGACCAGTTCAGCATATGACAGGAGACACTGTTTGAGGTAACGAACGTGAAACATTTCTTTTAGCCATTTCGCATGAAAACAGGGTCCAAAATCATTGGTTTTCGCTCAGCACTGGGAAGTACAGGCGCGCTACAAAGGCAAGGGTTTTCAAGCCTGCAAGTACGCTTTTAAGCTGAGTTCCATGAACATTGTCCAAAACTCATGCTTTAGGCCAAATCCGCAATGCGACCAGTTCAGCATATGACAGGAGACACTGTTTGAGTGTAACGAACGTGAAACATTTCTTTTAGCCATATTCGCATGAAAACAGGGTCCAAAATCATTGGTTTCGCTCAGCACTGGAGGTACAGGGCGCGCTCTACAATAGGCAAGTGGTTTTCAAGTCGACAACCGCTTTTAAGCTGAGTTCCATGAACATTGTCCAAAATCATGTTTTAGGCCAAATCCACAATGCGACCAGTTCAGCATATGACAGGAGACACTGTTTGAGTGTAACGAACGTGAAACATTTCTTTTAGCCATTTCGCATGAAAACAGGGTCCAAAATCATTGGTTTTCGTTCAGCACTGGAAGTACAGGCGCGCTCTACAATAGGCAAGGGTTTTCGAGTGCAGCCGCTTTTAAGCTGAGTTCCATGAACATTGTCCAAAATCATGTTTTAGGCAAAATCCACAATGCGACCAGTGGGTCAGCATATAGACAGGAGACACTGTTTGGAGTGTAACGAACGTGAAACATTTCTTTCAGCCATTTCGCATGAAAACCGGGTCCAAAATCATGGTTTTGGCTCAGCACTGGAAGTACAGGCGCGCTCTACAATAGGCAAGGGTTCTCAAGTCTGCAACCGCTAGCTGAGTTCCATGAACATTGTCCAAAATCATGTTTTAGAAAAATCCACAATGCGACCAGTTCAGCATAAGTGACAGGAGACACTGTTTGAGTGTAACGAACGTGAAACATTTATTTTAGCCATTTCGCATGAAAACCGGGTCCAAAATGGTTGGTTTTCGCTCAGCACTGGAAGTACAGGCGCGCCCTACAATAGGCAAGGGTTTTAAGCTGCAAGTGCGTTTAAGCTGAGTTCAGGAACATTGTCCAAAATCAAGTTTTAGACAAAATCCACAATGCGACCAGTTCAGCATATGACAGGAGACACTGTTTGGAGTGTAACGAACGTGAAACATTTCTTTTTAGCCATTTCGCATGGAAAACAGGGTCCAAAATGATTGGCTTTTCGCTCAGCACTGGAAGCACAGGCGCGCTCTACAATAGGCAAGGGTTTTCAAGCCTGCGAGTTCACGCTTTTATGCTGAGTTCCATGAACATTGTCCAAAAATCATGTTTTAGGCAAAATCCACAATGCGACCAGTTCAGCATATGACAGGAGACACTGTTTGAGTGTAACGAACGTGAAACATTTCTTTTAGCCATTTCGCATGGAAAACAGTGGGTCCAAAATCATTGGTTTTCGCTCAGCACTGGGAGTACAGGCGCGACTCTACAATAGGTCAAGGGTTTTCAAGTCTGCAAGCACGTTTTAAGCTGAGTTCCATGAACATTGTCCAAAATCATGTTTTAGGCAAAATCCACACTGCGACCAGTTCAGCATATGACAGGAGACACTGCTTGAGTGTAACTAACGTGAAACATTTCTTTTTAGCCATTTCGCATGAAAACAGGGGTCCAAAATGATTGGTTTTCGCTCAGCACTGGAAGTACAGGTCGCGCTCTACAATAGGCAAGGGTTTTCAAGTCTGCAAGTACGTTTAAGCTGAGTTCCATGAACATTGTCCAAAAATCATGTTTTAGGCCAAAATCCACAATGCGACCAGTTCAGCATAAGACAGGAGACATGTTTGGGTAACAAACGTGAAACAATTCTTTAGCCATTTCGCATGAAAACAGGGTCCAAAATCATTGGTTTTCGCTCAGCACTGGAAGTACAGGCGCGCTTACAACAGGCAGGGGTTTTCAGGTTAAACGCTTTAAGTGAGTTCCAGAACATTGTCCAAAATCATGTTTTAGGCAAAAATCCACAATGCGACCATTTCAGCATATGACAGGAGACACTGTTTGAGGTAACGAACGAAACAATTATTTTGAGCCATTTCCTGAAAACGGGGTCCAAAATCATTGGTTTTCGCTCAGCACTGGAAGTACAGGCGCCTCTACAATAGAGCAAGTGGTTTAAGTCTGCAACGTTTTTAAGCTGAGTTCCATGAACATTGTCCAAAATCATGCTTTAGGAAAAATCCACAATGCGCACCAGTTCATGCATATGACAGGAGACACTGTTTGAGGTAACGAAACGTGAAACAATTATTTTAGCCATTTCGCATGAAAACGAGGTCCAAAAATCATTGGCTTTTCGCTCAGCACCGGGAAGTACAGGCGCGCTCTACAATAGGCAAGGGTTTTCAAGTCTGCAAGTACGCTTTCATGCTGAGTTCCATGAACATTGTCCAAAATCATGTTTTAGCCAAATCCACAATGCTACCAGTTCAGCATATGACAGGAGACACTGTTTGAGTGTAAACCAACGTGAAACATTTCTTTTCAGCCATTTCGCTCAAGAGAAAACGGGGTCCAAAATCATTGGTTTTTCGCCTCAGCACTGGAAGTACAGGCGCGCCTACAATAGGCAAGGGTTTTCAAGTCTGCAAGTACGCTTTTTGGGCTGAGTTCCATGACCATTGTCCAAAAATCATGTTTTAGACCAAATCCAAACTGCGAACATTCAGGATATGACAGGAGACACTGTTTGAGTGTAACGAACGTGAAACATTTCTTTTAGCCATTTCGCATGAAAACAGGGTCCAAAATGGTTTTCGTTCAGCACTGGAAGTAAAGGCGCGCTCTACAATAGGCAAGGGTTTTCAAGTCTGTAAGCACGCTTTTAAGCTGAGTTCCATGAACATTGTCCAAAATCATGTTTTAGGCAAAATCCACAACGCGACCAGTTCAGCATATGACAGAGACACTGTTTGAGGTAACGAACGTGAAACAATTATTTTAGCCATTTCGCATGAAAACAGGGTCCAAAATCATTGGTTTTCGTTCAGCTCTGGAAGTACAGGCGCGCTCTACAATAGGCAAGGGTTTTCATGTCTCCAAGTACGTTTTAAGCTGAGTTCAATGAACATTGTCCAAAATCATGTTTTAGGCAAAAATCCACAATGCGACCAGTTCAGCATATGACAGGAGACACTGTTTGAGTGTAACGAACGTGAAACAATTATTTTAGCCATTTCGCATGAAAACAGGGTCCAAAATCATTGGTTTTCGTTCAGCACTGGAAGTACAGGCGCGCTCTACAATAGGCAAGGGTTTTCAAGCGAACGTTTTAAGCTGGAGTTCCATGAACATTGTCCAAAAATTCATGGTTTTAGCCAAAACCCACAATGCACAGACCATTCAGCATATGACAGGAGACACTGTTTGAGTGTAATTAAACGCGAAACATTTCTTTTAGCCATTTCGATGAAAACAGGGTCCAAAATCATGGGTTTCCGCTCAGCACTGGAAGTACAGGCGCGCTCTACAATAGGCAAGGGTTTTCAAGTCTGCACGTCGTTTTTAAGCTGAGTTCCATGGAACATTGTCCAAAATCATGTTTTAGCCAAAAACCGCACGCAAGACCAGTTCAGCATATGACAGGAGACACTGTTTGAGGTAACGAACGTGAAACATTTATTTTAGCCATTTCTGCGAAAACGGGTCCAAAATCATTGGTTTTCGCTCAGCACTGGGGAAGTACAGGCGCGCTCTACAATAGGCAAGGGGTTTTCAAGTCTGTAAGTACGCTGTTAGCTGAGTTCTACGAACATTGTCCAAAATCAGTTTTAGACCAAATCCACAATGCGCACCAGTTCAGCATATGACAGGAGACACTGTTTGAGTGTAAACGAACGTGAAACATTTCTTTTAGGCCATTTCGCATGAAAACGGGTCCAAAATCATGGGTTTTCGCTCAGCACCGGCAGACAGGCGCGCTACAATAGGTAAGTGGTTAAGTCTGCAACCGCTTTAAGCTGAGTTCCATGAATATTGTCCAAAATCATGTTTTAGGACAAAATCCACAATGCGACCAGTTCAGCATATGACAGGAGACACTGTTTGAGTGTAACGAACGTGAAAACAATTATTTTAGCAATTTCCCGCATGAAAACGGGGTCCAAAATCATTGATTTTCGTTCAGCACTGGGAAGTACAGGCGCGCTCTACAAAGGCAAGGGTTTTCAAGTCTGCAGGCACGCTTTTAAGCTGAGTTCCATGAACATTGTCCAAAATCATGTTTTAGGCCAAAATCCGCAATGCGACCAGTTCAGCATATGACAGGGAGACACTGTTTGAGTGTAACATCTAACGTGAAACATTTCTTTTAGCCATTTCGCATGAAAAACAGGGTCCAAAATCATTGGGTTTTCGCTCAGCACTGGGAAGCAGGCGCGCTCGGCAAGGGTTTTCAAGTCTGCACGCTTTAAAGCTGAGTTCCATGAACATTGTCCAAAATCATGTTTTAGAAAAAATCCACAATGCAACTAGTTCAGCATATGACAGGAGACACTGTTGAGTGTAAAATTTAACGTGAAACATTTATTTTAGCCATTTCTCATGAAAACGGGTCCAAAATCATTGGTTTTCGTTCAGCACTGGAAGTACAGGCGCTCTACAATAGGCAAGGGTTTTCACGTCTGCAAGTACGTTTTATGTTGAGTTCCATTAACATTGTCCAAAATCATGTTTTAGGCAAAATCCACAATGCGACCATTTCAGCATATGACAGGAGACACTGTTTGAGTGTAACGAACGTGAAACATTTCTTTTAGCCATTTCGCATGAAAACAGGGTCCAAAATCATTGGTTTTCGTTCAGCACTGGAAGTACAGGCGCGCTCTACAATAGGCAAGGGTTTTCAAGTCTGCACGTTTTAAGCTGAGTTCCATGAACATTGTCCAAAATCATGTTTTAGGAAAAATCCACAATGCGACCAGTTCAGCATATGACAGGAGACACTGTTTGAGTGTAACGAACGTGAAACATTTATTTTAGCCATTTCGTATGAAACGGGTCCAAAATCATTGGTTTTTCGTTCAGCACTGGAAGTACAGGCGCTTCTCTACAATAGGCAAGGGTTTTCATGTCTGCAAGTACGTTTTAAGCTGAGTTCAATGAACATTGTCCAAAATCATGTTTTAGGCAAAAATCCACAATGCGACCAGTTCAGCATATGACAGGAGACACTGTTTGAGTGTAACGAACGGAAACATTTCTTTTACAATTTTCGCATGAAAACAGGGTCCAAAATCATTGGTTTTTCGTTCAGCACTGGAAGTACAGGCGCCTTCTACAATAGGCAAGGGGTTTTCTCAAGTCTGCATGTTTTAAGCTGAGTTCCATGAACATTGTCCAAAATCATGTTTTAGGCAAAATCCACAATGCGACCAGTTCAGCATATGACAGGAGACACTGTTTGAGTGTAACTTAACGTGAAACATTTCTTTTAGCAATTTCGCATGAAAACAGGGTCCAAAATCATTGGTTTTCGTTCAGCACTGAAAGTACAGGCGCGCTTCTTACAATAGGCAAGGGTTTTTGTCTGCAAGCACGCTTTAAGCTGAGGTCCATGAACATTGTCCAAAATCATGTTTTAGGCAAAATCCACAATGTGACCAGTTCAGCATATGTCAGGAGACACTGTTTGAGTGTAACGTACGTGAAACATTTCTTTTAGCCATTTCGCATGAAAACAGGGTCCAAAATCGTTGGTTTTCATTCAGCACTCTAAAGCACAGGCGCTCTACAATAGGCAAGGGTTTTCAAGTCTGCAAGTGCTTTTTAAGATGAGTTCCATGAATGTCCAAAATCATGTTTTTGGCAAAATCCACAATGCGACCAGTTCAGCATATGTCAGGAGACACTGTTTGAGTGTAACGACGTGAAACATTTCCTTTTAGCCATTTCCCGCATGAAAACAGGGTCCAAAATCATTGGTTTTCGCTCAGCACTGGAAGTACAGGCGCGCTCTACAATAGGCAAGGGTTTTTGTCTGGCACGCGTTTTAAGTTGAGTTCCGCGAACATTGTCTCAAAATCATGTTTTAGGCAAAATCCACAACATGTTACCTGTTCAGCATATGACAAGAGACACTATTTTAGTGTAACGACGTGAAACATTTCTTTTAGCCATTTCGCATGAAAACAGGGTCCAAAATAATTGGTTTT